>NW_005842641.1:707791-709090 GCF_000455745.1 Alligator sinensis
GGGGCCGGGGGCTGGGGGCTGGAGCTGGGGGGCTGGGGGCCAGAGGCTGGAGCCAGGGGCTGGAGGCTGGGCCTGGAGGTTGGGGCCAGGGGCTGGGGCTGGGGCCAGAGGCCAGGAGCTGGAGCTGGGAGCCAGGGTCCAGGGGCTGGAGCCAGGTGACAGGGGATGGAGTTGGGGGCCAGAGGCAGGGGCCAGGGGCTGGAGCCAGAGCCTGGCTCTGGCTCCCCAGCTCTGGGGAAGTGCTCCACTCCCCTACATCAGGGCCGGGGAGTGGAACACTTCCCCGGAGCTAGCGGAGCCCGCCCCAGCCCCCTGCCCCAGCCTGCATCGCTGCCTTGCCTCACCTCAGGGAGGAGCTGCTGCCTGCCCCAAGTGAGGCTCCGCCAGCTCCGGGACACTGTGGGACACACCCCCTGAGGCCATGCTGGGGAGCAGAGCACTTCCCCTGAGCCGGCGGAGCCCGCGCCAGGCTCCTGTCCCAGCCTCTTCTAGTGTGCAGCCTTGAAAAGGCTGCGCGCGGCCACATTTTTAGTTGTGCGCAGCCATGCACGCGCACACCTTAGAGGGAACCTTGCCACTGAGGGTCCTACTGCCCCTGGCTCCTGTCATTTTTGACAGGAACCAAGGACAGATGCATTTTTATTTTCAAAATTTTTTTAGGGGCCCTGTGGGCCGGATAGAATGGCCTTGCGGGCCGGATTTTGCCCACCCCTGCTATATTACCTTTTAGCAAGGAAAGGTCTAACTTAAAAATATCTTTTTTTTAATCTTTGGGTGACTTGAAAAGCAAAGTGCTTCCTTATGTTGCATATCTTCTCCCTTTTAGCACTGTTTATTATGCAGCACACCTACAGAAGCAGCTCTGTACTCACTTAAAAATTGATTATTTCTGTTTTGATAATATCCGTCCCAGTATTGTCTGTTTATCAAGACATTCTCTTCTCCCAGTGCATTGCATTCCTGTAAGATGCTTTACAATAACTTAATCTTTTTAACATCTCCCCGTCATTAAGATCCAATGTTACAACTACCTTTCTTCCAGTTACAGGAGTACATTAGACATTTCTTGACTCATCTTCCTGGAGTTATGTGTTGCATAGGTCTTGTATTAATCCCTACCTAAATTTAACTCAGATCAAATTTATTTTCTCATGTTGATCCACTTTGAAATTTCTTGGTGTTATGTAGAACTTGTCCATGCCACTTATGGATGGCACCATAGCCCTGGCAGTGAGGGGGCCCCCTCCAGCAGGGCTGGGGGTACAGGGGGCTGTGGGTGGGGGTGTAAGGGACACTAGC
>NW_005842641.1:709121-714697 GCF_000455745.1 Alligator sinensis
GCTGGGGGGTTGGGGCGGGGGGTCTTTCATTTTTAATCATGGATTTTGGGGTTTTTATCAGAGAATTTGATATTCTTTTTATTAGGGAAAACGAGGATTCCTGATCATCACATAAAGCACAACACACATTTTTTCCTCTTAAAAAGAAACTAGAACCTTTACTGCTATGCTAGGTGACTATGGCTATATTATTTAGTAGTACTTGTTAGTTTTCCTTATATATTTTTTTAGGAGTAAATCCCTTGGATCATCTTTTCAAGTATTCTTAACACCCTCTCATAATCTTGCCTTGTAAAATAAAATACATGTATTTGTGCTTTCAGGATATGTTGCACAGTCACAGTTTAACCTGCATTGGCACAGCTCTTGTACAGTATGACTTGTTTGTAAATCTAGACAAGAGATAAGAATTTCTCTCGCTTTCATTCGTTTTTATGCTATGGAATACAAAGGTCCTAAAATGACAGTTAAAGAGAATAGTAGTAGCAAAAAGTTTAAAACAGGAAATGAAGCATTTGAACTCATGTGGTAAACATTTCACAAGTGCTTAATTCTGATTTTAAAAAGTGAATTAGGTACCCAAATCATACTGAGGTGAAATAAAAAGTGCTTTTTTGAAATTTCACTCATAACCTTGGGAGATCACAAGAGCAACCAGCTGTGGACATGTTTGTCTTCTGAGAGGTACAAGAAAGGTTGAATGGAAAAATGAATAGGCTTTATTACTTGTGTCCATTCTGTGTATACACAGGAACCAGACACAGTCTTGTCAACATAATTACTGAGAACGAGAGACTAATGCAGACATAATTACATTAGTAAAACAAGGATATTGATCCAGAGCTTTGTATTTCCATGTAAGAGAAGCTGCAATGTCTTGGAGGAAAATACTTCCTCATTAGAGGTAGAGCTCATTTGTAGCCTCCTTTATACCCTTCAACATATTAATTGGATTGATTAATGATGCTTTGTACTGCCATAGGGAACACTATGGACCTTGACAGATGCTAAATTTATGGTGCAATTGAAGTGTTACTTGTGCCATAAATTGTAACATGTTACACCTTAAAGCCAATTTATGGCATGATACCATAACAAGCCACAAAGATGTTGCAGATACAATATTCAATGTCTTTGACTGGTTTGTATCATGTCTTAAATTGAACATGTAGCATAGTGGCCCTTGCCATATCCCAACATTGATCTGAGCATTGGGACTGGACATGAGGCAGTCCCAGTATCCAGGATATAGCTGTCCCCTTCCTGATCAGTGTGATGAGGTTGGGAGCAGCCCTTGCTCCTGACCTCAGCTTATGGTGCCCCCCACCTTTAAAAAGTGACGTGCGGTTCCGTAGGTGTTGTGAGCCTAATATTGAGCAACCTCTCCCCAGTGTCAGCTTCACAATGTTACAAACCTTTAAAAAGTGGCTATGAGCAAGCAGCTGGGAGCCCTAGCTGCATGCCCAAACATCCATGGGAAGTGGTGACTTCCGAGCTGCTGCTTCTGTTTGTGGGGGAGGTAGCAAGGTAGCAGGGAGTTCCCTGATCCCCAGCTTCATGAGCCACTTTAAATTGCCCTGCCCTGCAGCTCCTGTGTAGGCTGCAGGACAAGTCAGGAAACATGCTGGTATGGAGGAACCCTATGTGTTTCTGATGTGGGCTCCTGTTGCAGGGCTCCATGCAGGTTGGAAGCCAACCATTGCATAATTGGGATCTAGGGAATTTTTGCCTGGTCCTCAAAATCGTGTGCCTGGTCATACGTGTATGACATGGTAGGTTGCATGATTTCAGGGATTGGTCATAAAATTCCTCAGACCCCAGTTGTGTGAGTGCTTTAATAAACAAAAGAATTACCAAGAATGTACTGTTGCCTACCAAAAGAATGACCAAGAATTACCAAATTACCAGAATTTCCATGGACAGCCCGTAACCTCTCACCATGGTTAATAACTGAAACTGAAACCAGTTTTTCCTTTTTAGACATCTTGCTCTATACAGATAAAGGAATCACTCTCCACTTACAGTACACAGGACCATAGGACAGAAGGGGCTTCCTGAGCCATCAAGTCCAGTCCCATTTGTTGCCTGTTATCATTAACTAAAGGAATGCCCCAAAGTGCTTTCAAGCCCTCACCCACAGCTGCAAGGAACAATACTCAGAACACCAAGACCACCCTAGAACATGCCATAGGTAGCAGTCCACAAACATAGAAGCAGCAGCTCAGAAGAAGGGGAGACAAGGGCACTTGCTAATGCCCTGCCATTGCAGTGACAGGTAAGTAATTGGTTAATATAGGCTCAAAAAATCCTAGGGAAAGGACTATCTATGTATGACCCACACTGCAGAGAAAAGCAAAAATCCACACAGCCTGTACCCATCTGACCTAGGAGAGAAAAATCCTTGCTGATGTAACATTTGGTGATGGTTATGTCCTTGAGTGGAAGAGAAAAACCCTCGAGTTAGGAACCCTCTAGCTAGGAACATCTGAGTTTTTTAAGTACCAGTAGGAGTATCAGGAAACCTCAGTCAGAAATACCCAGTCTTAGCATGTCAATACTTCAGGGGAAAGCAAAACTTTCCCTTTTCCCCTCAGCTGAGCTCTGTATTTGTAGAAAATAATTGAGTAAGTGCATCATATTACCTAATGCTGGAATTACAGCATTCAGAAGAATGCATATCAGAATATTCACAGTCACCATCAAATTATGCTTGGCTATATGAAATTTACTTAATTAGCTTTCTGCTGGGAAAGAATGTTTCATGCTGTCCCACATTCATATATCTGTGCATTTCGAAGTAGACTGTTGCTGTGCAAAATTAGCCCATTGCCCATTTCTTCTCTTGGATTCACAGAATACATTTATACAGATTCAAGCTCACCTGATTACATAACTACTAATGGATCACTGTACATGCTTTTAAAGACAGAAAATGGCAGCAGCAGATACTTCAGCTTATCAGTTTATTTTGTATCATGTTTATCTTTTACTTTTTCTTTATCCTGATATTCAGGAGTCTGCAGTGAACATTTCTCATTAGGCAAACATTTTTAGAGCTGTTTTGGAGACTCATTTATTCCTCACTGCAACATTTTAGTTATTCATTGCAGTAGAACTGTTTCTTCTGTTCGTTATTAACTTTCTGCATCTGCGATGGAGGTGAGCTGAATGGACAGCATAAAGCCACTCTTTTTTTTTCAATTGTTATTGATAGCTTGGCTGGTTAACATTTAACAGTGAAATCAAGAAATAGGCAGACCTGAAATTATAAAGGGTCATCAAAATCGCCATTTTCCAGTGGATTTCTTTAGTTGCTTGTGTTTATATTGTTTATATGCACATACCTTGTTCTTTACACAGTCCAACCTGCAGGAGACCCAAAACTCCATAAGAAGGTTAATGTAATACATCTACAGAGTTTACTTGTGCCAAGCACAGCGCTGTAGTGTAATTTCCTCTGATTTATCCATAGAACTTGTACAGATGCACTGCAAGGTTCCCATCATAGCCGCCCATGTGCCATGACCAGGAAGTACCTTAAAGACTGAGGAAGAATTTTACCTTTCAGGCCCATTCCATGCTAGGCTTCTCCTCATTAGTGTCAGGTGTGATGGTGCTTTTCTTATTATTTGTTAAAATGATGATTTTACCCAGAATTATTTTGTGCTTGGTGACTGAACAAGCATGTAGATAAGAAGAGTCTGCCCTGAAGAGTCTACAGTTAGAGGTTCATGACGTAAGAAAGGAATGAGAGAGAGGGGGAAAAATCAAATGTATATATTTTGTGTTGTTATTTATGTTCATATACCTCTTGAATTCCATCCATCATTAGGTGGTTATTTTTATGAAGTTATTGCAGCAGATAAGCCTCTTGAAAAGCATCCTATATCCTTGAAAAGGATTTCAAGGAAGATAAGTGAGACCCTCTGATGTACTTCATATAAAGCATTTAATGTATAGGGGGCTTCATAGAAGAAAGCAAGAAGATATTTATGGGAGTCACCAAGGTTGGTGCTGGATGAGCAATGGAGCTATAAACAGTGCAGAAGGACACCAAAGCTTAGAAGGGTTGATAAAATTGTGAAGGACTGTGAAGGATGATGAAAGTCTGTTAGATAAAAAGGAACCAAATGGAGTGGAGTGGATGAAGGATGATGGTATGATCAGAGCAATAGAAAAATGATCCTAGCAACAGCCTTTTGTAAGGCTGGGAGGGAAGAGGACATAATTTTCAGGGAGATCAGAGAAGGGCATTAGCAATATTCCAAATGGAAAGTGGAGGTCTGAACTAGATGTGCCTTTTATGGCTCTTTGAAATATATTGGTCTCCCTAAGTTTTTTACAGTATTGAGTCCGAGTGGTGTTAAGTTTCTTCTGGAGATGATGACATCAGAACTTCATACCTTTTATTTGCCATACTGTACAGTTTTCAAGAGTAGACTGTCTGGGATGGCTTAGTCAGAAATGTTCCTTCCTTGAGCAAGGGGCTGGACTGGATGACTTTGTGAGGTCCCTTCCAGCCCTATTTTTCTCCGATTTCTATGATTCCTAACTGAGTTCTGGCTTCCTATATTGCCTTTCTCTATACAGAGGCAGTTATATTTTCAATTAGAAATGTATCAAAAATACATAAAATGTAACAAAATCTCATACTAACATAAAACACCATTAGAATTATCATACAAGCAAACTTAAAGGACTCATAATATTCACTTCAAAGAAAGAAAAGGATAACACAATACCAAATACACTAAATATTCAGCAGTAGAGAAACACATTTGTAACAATTTACATAGCTGTCATATATACAAATGTTTCGTTTCATACAGATAAGCAAATACCAAAACAAAGACAGTATATCCAAAGAAAAGCCATCTGTAATATCAGCTATCATATATACTACAAAACAACATATTTTTCCACATAACCTGCTTGCTTACTCTCCCAAATCCCAAGTATAAGTCCCACCTCCTACAAATTCTCTTTGACATCCCCAAAGCTTACCCAATTCCTAACTTTGGCAAGAACAACACGCGCCAATCGGCCCCTTTCCACAGCTCCCTATTCCCTTTGTGTCTACCCTTCCACCCTTTTTCTCTCTTTGCTATATAAAATTTCAGCTCATGTAACCCTAATTGCAGACACTCCACTGTCAAGAAACAAAGCCCCTTCCTAACTAACAAATTGCTAACCTTCCAAATAGCCACTTTAACATAAGTCAACAAAACCCTAACCTCCCACGACCCATCCATGCCTTCCCTTACCCATACAACACATTTTCAAAAGACACCCCATCTCCCTTTCCCATGCTTTTCAAAAAACTAGCTACCCTCCCCCACACTTCCTGTGCATAAAAACAATCCCATAAAACATGACACACTGACTCATCTTTATCACAAACTTCCCTTGGACATTTTGGTGACCTAATTAATCCCCACCAATGCAATGTTTCCCTTACCGATAATATTTTTTACACTGCCCCCCACACAAACACCTTGTGTTCCCCCTTCCACTCCTTCCCTACCATGCCTTTCCACACTTGTTTAACTTGGTCCCATTCCAGTTCTGCCACATCT
>NW_005842641.1:714707-716114 GCF_000455745.1 Alligator sinensis
TCCCTCAGAAACTTAAACCCCCCTTTTGAATCCCTCAAGTCATCAAGCCCCAATCTGTCCAATCCCTGTGCGTTAAGAAAAGCCCCCAGTCGTGCATACTGCAGTGACATCCTCCACGCCCACAACCCTTTCCACCCTCCCCCATATAAACCCAATCTCCATAATAACCTCCCTGCCCAAAACCTACTAAAATTCCCCACTATCCCCATTCCCCCTTTAACCTCCCTCACCACCATCTTCAGAAAATGAACATAAACAAATGTCTTTGTTTGGCAATCCCCACCCCTCCAACCTCTCATCCTTATACAGTTCCCCCCTAGCCACCCTCTCTGTTTTCCCCCCTAAAAAACCCCAAACACAACATCCTCTGCAGTCTTTGCACCTGTAGCCAGGACAGCGGATACACAATTCCTGTAAACAGAATCAGTGGTAATAGATGCTGTTTTATCACCCATACCTTACCCCTAAACAACAACCCCCATGTCACCCACAACCTGCTTCACCCTTCCCTCTAATTTCTCCTGCACTGCCTTCCCTTTCCCTTGAATGTCCATAATCACCCCCAGCACCTTTATCCTTTCCCTTTCCACCCTCAGCCCAAATCACCCGAACTCCCCACCGCCAATCCCATACATTTACCCACATTTACCCTTGCCCCTGCTACCTCCCCAAACTCCTCAGCATGTTTCCAAACCCTCCCCAGCAAAACCTCATCCCTCACCACCGCTGTCATGTCATCTATATAAAGCAGACATTTAACTTACCCTCCCCCTGGCACTCTCACCCCACTAATCTCCCTATTGCCCCTAATTCTCTGTGCCAGTGGCTCAGTTGTGCATACAAATAACCCTGGCAAGAACAAACACCCCTGCCTCACCCCCAAATCTATCCCAAAAGCCTCTCCCAAAATCCCCTGACTATACCCCTGCTCTTTACCCCACCATAAATAGCTCGCACCCACCCCACAAATTCCCCTGGTAGCCCCATCTTATCTATCACCCTAAACAAAAATTCATGTGTAATACTATCTTTTTGTAAATCCAGGTTCACCACTAACAAATTCCACTTCCATTCCCAAATATAAGCTAATGAGTCCCTAACAATCCAATGAGTTTGTGCTGCCCTTCTCCCCACCACCACACAATCTTGCTCCCCTCTCACCACCTGTGCAAGTATCCCCCCACTAAACGTGCTGCATATATCTTAGTGAACAACTTATTGTCTACATTTAGTAAAGTGATTGGTCTCCAGTTTCTAATGTCCTCCTTTCCCCCTGTCTTGTAAATCATGGTCACCACTTTCTATGCAAATCGTTCCCCAACCCTTACCCTTTACATAATCTCCTTAAAAACTTCTACAAATCCCCTTTACCGAATCCCAAAATTTCAAATAAAATTTGATAGGAAT
>NW_005842641.1:716145-717168 GCF_000455745.1 Alligator sinensis
TCCACCCCAGGTGTTTTGTTTGCTGGCACCACCCTCAAAGCCGCTAGCATTTCCCTCTCCTATATCTCTCACATCAACCCATCCCTAACCTCATCCTGCACTCTCGCTTCTAACCCACCCACGAATTTCTCTAGCTTTCCCCCATCCATCTCCTTTTTAAACAAACCCTCATAACATTTGGTTACCTCCCTCAATACCTCTCCTGACTCTTCCATCCACACCTCCTCTGTTCATATCCCTCCCATCTCCCTCTTTTTCTTTTTAACCCACAACATAAAACACCTCTCCCACACCTCCCCCTCTTTCACCCACACCTCTTTCGCTAAAATCATTCCCTCTTTCATCCTCACCCTAAACCAATTTTCTACTCCCTCCCTTGCCCTTTCCAATTTCCTCTTCACCTTCTCCCCCTCACCCCACCCTTCTAATCAATCTCTGGACCTCCCCTTGTAATCATTTCAATTCTTGCTTCCTCCCCCTTACTCTCCTTCTCCCCAGACCATCATACCATACCTGTATCCTCATCTCAATCACCTCCCACCATTCCCATCTCATAGCAAAATACTGCTGTAACATTCCCCATTGCTCATATGCCCTTCTAAAGGCTGGACACTTGTTGTCATCTAACAGTGAAACATTCATTTTCCAAAGCCCTCTACCCTTTTTCATCCCCTTCCCTAATCCCACCATCACCCACAACACCCAGTGATCAGTAAACCCTACATCAATCACACGCTTTTCCTTTAGCACCAAACCCTCAGAAACAAAAACATAATCTATCCTTGACCTCCCCCTCCCACCTGGATCCACCCTTGTAAATTTCCCCCTCCTTCCCAAACATCTTTAAACCCTTCATCTTTAACCCACCCTCTCAACCATTTCCCCGTGTTGTTCAATGCCCCACCCTGCCACACCCCTTGCTGCCCACTCTCATCAATTATACAGTTAAAATCCCCAGTCAATATCATTGGCCCTCCCCCCCACATACATCCCCATCTTTTGAAAGAACAGTAAGTGCTCCAC
>NW_005842641.1:717199-718031 GCF_000455745.1 Alligator sinensis
TCCACTGGCGTGTAAATATTAAATAGTGCTACCGTGACCCCCTCAACCTCCACCAGTACTTTCTGTAGCCTACCCTCAACTAATTCTTGCACCTCCTTAATTTTTACACCTCCCTGCCATCCCAACAGCCCCACCCCACAGTCTTATTCTCATTTGTTCCACCCCACCAAGACAACCCTGCCCCCCATCGCTTCTTCAAGTGCTTATATTTTGGTTCTCAGGACAAGCCACATTTTTGCAAGCCCACCACCTGTGCCTCTGCATCTAATAATGTTTCCCTCATTTTATCCTACTTCTGTGTTCTATACAAACTCCTCACATTCTCTGAGGCAAGCATCAAGGTCATTACAATAATGTATAAACAAGCAGCCTTTCATATTTCGTCCATCCCACTGCTTAACCCAGATGTTTCTCCCTTCCCTCCCCCCAACAATCCCTGTCGTCTTTGCAAGGTACTTAATTATTGTTGGGCTCAGAAAGCCCACCCTGTCCTCCTTTTCTCCCTCCTCCCTACTGCTCATATTCATCACCACTAATTCCCCCCCAATTTTCCCCCATTCTCCCTCCTCCCTTTTCTTTCTTTTTAATCTCCCACTTCTTATTTTCTTTTGTTTCTCTAAATCAGTCTCCATCCCCTTCTCCCCACGCAATTTTGGTTCCATTTTCATTCCCTGCAATTCCCTTTCCTCCTCCCCACCAACCCTGCTCTTCAGCTTTTCCCTTCCTTCTTGTAATGCTGTTCCTTGTTTCCCTCCAAAGCCATTCCCAGTACTTTTCAGCATAGGTGATGCGTAGGGGTGAAATTGGGGGGGGGGGGGGGGGGGGCCCCCCG
>NW_005842641.1:718164-723773 GCF_000455745.1 Alligator sinensis
TGGCGCTGGCCAGGGAGTGAGGGCACCGAGAGAAGTGCCAGGCGGTGCCCCTCCCTGAGATTGGCACCGGCCAGGGTGTGGGGACACCGAGAGAAGCATCGGCAGCACTTCTGCTGGCACTTCTGGAGTCAGTGATCGGCCATTGGGGGACCTCCCCCCCAGTCGGCGATCAGCTGCTGGTGCCCCCCCCCAAACTCAGGAGGCAGTCGCCCATGTTTTTTACACGTGGCACTTCCTCCTCCATTTGTTCCTCTTCCCTCCACCTCAGATTGCACCTCGCTGCTTCAATTATGTAATTTAGGTTTTATACTGTCTAGTTGCTCCCCCGCCCTCAGCGGCTCAGTTCTAAATACCTCCATTTTGGACTTGCTTAAACTTTCCTCTCCCTTCTCCTCCTCATTCCCTCCTCCCTTTCACTCTGCTCCCTTGCTTGATTTGCATAATAGTTTGGGCATTGCCTCCTTACATGCCTTTCCCCCCAAAGACTGCACTTCAAGACCACCTTGCACATATTTGCTTTGTGACCCGCCCCGCCACACCTGTAGCAAATTGTCAGGCTACAAAATGTGGCCAGGTGGGCTTCCAGACCACAACGGCTACAGCGCTTAGGCTGACCATAATAAGTTACATAGCATCTGTGTTGTACTCCCCCTAGATTTCCCAGCTTTTCTTCTAATGCAGCTCTTGCCCTCCACACCGCAGTCCATATCTTCCAACAGTCCAGCACACACTCCACGAACAGCACCTTCTGCACTCATTGCTCCAGCCACCTCATGGTGTCCTCCTCTTCCAACATATTGGTATACATCTCAAGAAATAAAACTCTCTCCTTCTCTCTTTGACTGATTTCAAGCCTTAACCCACAGAGGTCCTCTCTATCCACCACCTCCTTATAACGCTTTCAAAACACCTCATAGGCATTGTGCTTCCAAAAAGTTATGTTCCAATGTTTGAAATTATCAAAGGGCACAACACAGTTGAGGTCGTTCGGATCTATACAGAAGCAGTTGTTAAGTGGTAACAGTGTTTACAGTGTTCTACAAAGAGCGTTGCAGAGAGCCAGGTCATTGTTTCCGAGGTAAATAGAACTATTGCACAATGCTCTGTCACAATTATGAGCATTTGTGATGCAGCAAGTGTATATAAGTAATTTCATTGTCAGTTTAAGTCTTAGAGGATAATGAGTCTGGAATGTTTTGTCTTCCTCTTATTCCAAGAAAAGGTTGATTAACTCTTTTCTTTGTCTTCAGCTTCTCATGTCTGTGTTTGACAATAGCATGAAAACCTTTGGGGTTATTGAAAGTGACCCTTTTGATTGGGAGAAGAGTGGGACTGATGGTTCTTTGACAACAACAACAACTTCAACTACGCCTCAGTTACATACTCGTCTGACTCCGGCTGCAATTGGGTTTGTTACCAGTATTTCTTATGTTGAGCTCAAACACAGTTGTATAGTACTTGAGGATAGTAATTTTTAAGTTGTTACATCTGCTGCACCAGGAGATTGAGTAATGCTCGAAATGCTAGGTCTCCATTCTTAGGGTGAATATTGAGACTTCCTAGGTAAAAAAAAGTCAGTATGTGAAAGGTTTGTAAGGGGATGAATTCAAATCATGACAACAGTTGGTGGTACCTCTTTATTTCAACCCCTCTCCCCCCCCTCCCCCCTCCCCATTTCAGTGGCTGCTACCACTTCTCATACCACTGATTCCTCTTGCTGCTGATTGCTACCAGGGAGGGAAATCAGTGGCAGAAAAAGCAATGGTGGCTTCAGTAGAGGAGCAAGAAGTGGCTGACGTTGTGGTGGGGTGTAAACCCATAAGGTTTGGGAAATACTGAGCTAGACATAACCCAGAGCACTCTCTAGCCCTCTTCTTCAAGATGCAGGTTCAAATCCTCTCTAGGACCTAAAACCTGGATTTCACTCCTTGGGCAGGTACCCTTGCCACTAGACTATTGGGTTAAAATGTGGGAGATTTGTCATTTGTTCTGCTTCCAGCAGGTACACACATACCTAGGCAAACCTATTCCACAGTAGTATAACTTTGGCCGGGCACGTGAGTTACAAACCCTGGGCACCCACTTAGAGGGGGTGCCAGAATGACAGCTCCCTAGAAAGTCCATGCAGTTGTGACAGCAGGAGCCCCACATCACAGATATTGCAACAGCAGCTGGGTGCAGGGACTCCATGCCACTGGTATAGAATCATATAAAATCTGGGTTAGAAGAGACTTCAGGAGGTCATCTAGTCCAGCCCCCTGCTCAAAGCAGGACCATGCCCAATTATATCATCCCAGCAACAGCAATAGCCAGGGACAGACTGATTGCTACACGACAACAGCAGTTTGGGACTTTGAGTTTCCTGGGCAGGTATCATTAACCCTGCCTCCTCCCCCCTCCCTCACTCGCCCCGCCCAGCAGGATTTAGCCTAGGTCTCATCTGAACTCCCGCCTCTGCCCAGCAGGGTTTTTTTTTTTTACCCAGGGCTTGCCATCCCTTTTTTTCTTCTCCCCAACAGAGTTTTGCTCAAGGTGCAAAACTTGCTAATTACACCTTTGCTGTTTCATCACAGGTGGAAATAGAATTCAAGTTGTGTACAAAAATTTGCAGTTATATGGCTACGTACATCCTGTTTATGCCACATAAAAATGAAATAGGATTAAACTATAAAATAGTAGCTACATACATTTTAAAACAAATGCTTGAGAATCATTGACCTGCCAAGGCTTTGTAAGAGGGGAAAACAGAACAATATGAACTGGAAGATTCATTAGAAGTTTTATTTAAAATTTAGGTTTTATAATTCTAGAAGTTCAGAATTTCATGTTTCCTTCACAAGAGCTAATGGCAATACAAAGTACCCACGGTAATGCATGGAAGAAAAGGACATTGTCCTGTCATCAACTGAGGGGAAATATGTACTCAACATCAATTTTCAAGTGTACATGTAGAGAATGTAGGCTGTTTATACATGTGCTCGGGTGGAGGTGGGTGGGGGGATGTTTTAATTAGAGTGGTTCCTGGACAGCTGCTCTAATGAAAATGGCTCACCATCATACATATTGAGCCCCTGCACACTTTAAAACGGCCGTGCGATGCTTTAAGTTCATGTGATGAGGTTTAGATAAAGTGCCCCTGCAGCCATTTTAAAATGTGCAGGGTCTTAAGACGCATGACGGTGAGGCAACGCTGGGCCGTTCTAATTAGAATGCAGTCTCTATTGAGTCTGCTCCAGTGTGTTCTAATTAGAACACCAACAAGCACATGCATAGGCAGCCATAGATTCCAGTCCTTAAACATTTAAATTATTACATTCTTTACAGTTCACAATATCTTGAAATTCTGTGGTGAAGTGTTGAATGGCATTGATAATAAAAACTTTTTTTATTAGTTGAATAAAAGGGAAAGAACATTTTTTAGATTTTTAACAACAGTGGAGTAAATTGTTCTCTTTTTAAATAGATGCCTTATTGTTTTGTAAAATCAGTTCTGTTTCCCTACCCCACTCCTACCTGATTTAACATACACAGATGGATCTGGTCTGCCACATGCAATCAGCTTAAATTTGGAGAAAAATTTAAATTCTCTAATTTAGACAAACAAACCATGTGTAACAATTTAAGACCAATAGTAAACATTTAGGGTTTCTGAAAAAAAATTATTAAGAATCTTTATTTTTAAAGAAATAGTAATTCAGAGTGTTTGAATCTCATGGAATAAGAATCTGATATTGAAAAGGATTTACAAAAGTGACATATTTTAGCTTCATTTTAAACAACAATGCAAAAATAAATGAGTATATATAATGCTAAACTGTTACTGGCAGAACAGCTAATGAAAATGTTTAACAATAGATATGATTATGAAATGGACTATCCTTTTACATTCTGTGTTTATTAAACAGCTACCTGTAAAATAGCTAACAAAGATGTTATGATTAGGAAAGACAGAAAAAGAGTGTGTGTATAATACTTAAAAAAAAAAAAAAAAAAATTTCTACTCTGCTCTTTTGCTCCGTAATCATGAGGTTGTATATGTCAAACTATGTTTAAACCTGTGGTTAAAATGTGAATCTGATAGAAATAATGCAGTAGAGTAGAAACTGGGAAAAATAAAACCACTCTTTCATGGAATGTTTATTTTCTCAACTCATTTCAATGTTTCCTAATAAGTAGGAAAGCACAAAACTGTCACTTTGGAAAGTAATCCTCATAACAACCTGGGACAGATATATTAAATGTGTTCAGAGTAGTTTTCAGCAGTAGAGACTTTGTAGAGAGCTTTTTATTTCATCCATATTATAGAAAACTACTAAGGAGGCAATTACATTTCCAGATACTAGAAACTAATGTATTGAGACAAAAATAATTCCATTTTTGCATTTAATTTAAAATGAATGCATTTCATTCCAGAAGGGCCTACATTTCACTAATATAGTAGTTTTATTTGAACAAAGTTTGCAGATCTCTCAGAGGTCTGAAGATGGAAAGAATTGCACTTTGGCAAGTTCAACAAAAATAGTTAGATATGATGTCTGATACAGCACATGTGATCTTCAGAATTTCTCTCTGGAGGTAGTGATTCCTAGATTTTGAAGATAACTCCAAAGTCAGTGGAAAAAAATTTTTTGAAGTGCTTTCTTTTTTCATTCTTCTTTTTTAGTTTACATGTGCATTTTTATGCTAATGATGTAGTTACTAGGATTGTAAAATCCTTTAACTTCAAATCTGGCTTGTCTAAAGGACTTTAAAGAAGTTTGAAGGACTTTGCTTTTTAGAGAAATATGTATTTTATTTGGAAGCTTTGATATTAATATCAGTGCTTTAACAATATAGGAATCTTACTTCATATGGGAATCTCTCAGCAATTTCTATAGCATTACTTTGAAATTACTTCTCATGTCTTTTGTAGAATTGCCAATGCCACGCCTATCCCAGGAGACCTGCTGCGAGAGAATACAGATGAGGTGTTTCCTGATGAGCAGCTCAGTGATGGAGAGAATGGTATCCCTGTTGGAGTTTCACCTGAAAAGCTACCTGGCTCACCTGGACATCAACGTCTTCAGGAAAAAGATGTCTGGGAGGAGATGGATGCCAACAGAAACAAGATAAAGCTGGGCATCTGTAAGGTATTTACAGACAGGCAGAGGAAGGGATAAAAACTTTTTTCAATAATTTCCTGCCATCATAAAGAACAAAATATGGTGTGATGAATAATAAGAGACTACTAATAATTTGGCTCTTGAAATACTCTGCTTTTTACCCAGAGAGAAGTACATGGATCAATGGGGCAATATTCTTTTTCACTTATGAAGACCACAATTCATATCAGGTTCAAACATGGTTTTGCCTCCCTATTCATTCCAAAAGTGTTTTTTACACTTATCCTTGATAGTAATTAGGGGTGGAGCTGAAGGAAGAGGCCTTTAATTTATTTTTATATGCCAGACTGATGTGATACAGTAGAAGCTGTGTTAACCGACATTCTGCTAGCGGGAAT
The DNA here is from genome assembly GCF_000455745.1 of Alligator sinensis. NCBI lineage: Eukaryota > Metazoa > Chordata > Crocodylia > Alligatoridae > Alligator > Alligator sinensis. Next base: position 723,665 of record NW_005842641.1, read on the forward strand.
ACTCTATTAACCAGAATTTCCGGCCAGCTGGACACAGGGGAGGGAGAGGAGGGGAATTTGCATGCGGTGGCTGCCACTGCCACCCGCTACTCGGCACCGCCGCCGCTCT
>NW_005842641.1:723804-724858 GCF_000455745.1 Alligator sinensis
CTCTCTGTGTGCACCCCCCTCCCCCCCCCCCCCCGGCTCTGCCGGGGTTTTCAAAAAGGTTGAAAACCTCAGCCTCAGATAACTGGAATTTTTAGATACCCGGCACCCACCCCATTCCCCACTCATGCTGGTTAACACAGCTTTTACTGCATTTATTTCTCCAGGTAATTTATGTTCCTTTTTAGAGGGAAAGATGAAAGACAGGTGGACTTTTTCTGGGCCAAATCCAGCTTTGCTGATGTAACTGGGAATCACACCTGTTTAATTTAGGGATTGACTTTGTTCTTCAGTGCTAAACAATTTCCATTGATATACAGTGTTATATGTGGTTGGACGTTAATTTTTAATAGACACTGTAGAATATCTGAAAGCTAGTTTCTAGGCTTAGGGTGCAACGGTGTTTTAGAAAAACATGAAGATGAGTTAACATGGAAAGTAGCATTTCTACAATGAAGCTAGAAGAGGTCATGTCTACAAAGTGACATTAAGAAGCTTCTGAGTTCAGCCTGCTGTTGAGGAGAATTCCCCAGATGGATGCTAGGGATCAGTATAGATCTAAGATATGAGAGTATTATTGTTTTCTTTTGACTCTTTCCAGTCTCAAGTGGAATTTGGTATTGCTGGCACTTGATCTCCAATTTAAATTTAGTGCCTTAGGAAACTGGTAACTAAAATGCACATATAGGGCATATCTACATGTGCAGTTAGCATGGCTGAATAAACTCCAGAGCAGTTTGTTGTGGAGTTTATTGCTCCCGGGCATAACGTTTACACTACCCGGGCAGTCAGCCCCCCTGCGCTGTAGCACCCTCATGCCCCAGTCAGCCCTGGTCACTGTCTACACATATATTATGGCACACTAAACTTTGCCACAGGCTGGTACTTGTGCTGGGCAGTACTATCCTACAGCAGAGTAAATTAGTTTACTCTGGCCTAATAGCACCATACGTGTAGACGGTGACACTTTACTGTGAAGCTAATTAGTCAACTCTGTAGTAAAATCCATGTGTGCGCAGATGCCCCCATACACTACGTAATATATGGGGGTAAGTAT
>NW_005842641.1:724889-725619 GCF_000455745.1 Alligator sinensis
AAGAGTGTCTTGAATATTAATTGGTTTATCACAGGATAAAAGCATGAGAGACCTTTGCTGCATTTACTAATATGTTTTTCCTCTCTTATGTCACTGTTACTGTACTACATTTTTATTTCTGTTGCATTTTACTTGCACAGGCTGCTACCGAGGAGGAAAATAGCCATGGGCCAGTGAATGGAATTCTTAATGCACCAAGCCTCGGCTCTCCAATTCGAGTCCGTTCAGAGACCACGCAACTAGATAGGGATGTCCCATTGGTACGAAAATTACGTTCAATCCACAGCTTTGAACTGGAGAAGCGCCTGACCTTGGAGTCAAAGCCAGACGCTGATAAATTTCTTGAGACCTGGTAAAGAGACTCTTTCTATCTCATTTCAATCTGTGGTCTTTTAGGGGTTTGTTGGTTAAGACTGTTTTGTATCCTGGATAATACCCAGTGAAAACAGAGGTGTAACCAGAAACAGAGTTACTGAGTTATGCTTATGTCAGCTATGACTAGCAAAGTCAGTTCTATCTCTAATTAATGCCCATTATCATTTAGACGTTTTGTATTTTTAGATATACTTTCTTGGTAAATTTTTAATATATTTTTTAATTTATACTGAGATAATAAGTATTAGTGATATTTTATAAAGGCAGATTCTTGGTCTGGAGAAATTTTAAGTTAAGGCACAATTTTGTAATATTTATGTTGAGTTGTGCTTCATGAGTGGTCCTGTTGAGTTCA
>NW_005842641.1:725650-727089 GCF_000455745.1 Alligator sinensis
ACTATTCATGGGAGTCAGTGCAACTCAGCACGAATAATCATTACAGAATCAGATGATAAATCATGTGACAAAAGCAGTTCACTTCATCATATGTAATGTGTTCTTATAAGAGCAGTAGGATTTATATAAAGTAAAGTTGTGAAATCACCTAGTTCCTCCTCAGAACACCTGAGGTGTGTCTGTGGCTCAGGTGCTTGTGGAAGGAGCTAGGGAGCCACAGGTTGTGAATTTAAACCAGGATGTGGGCCCCTTAGCTTTTTCAAGATGCAGCCAAGGAAGTTTAGGTTAGATATTAGGAAAAACTTTCTCACTTAGAAGGGTAGTAAAACACTGGAACAGGTTACCCAGAGAGGTTGTGGAGTCTCCGTCCTTAAAGGTTTTTAAGACCTGGGTAGACAAAGCTGTGGCTGGGATGATCTAGTTGGGGATGGTCCTGTTTTGAGCAGAGGGTTGGATTAAATTAGTGGTTCTCAACCTTTTTTGTACCAGGACCCATTTGTAAACAGTCCCGGCCCACAGCCCCTTGGCCCTGCTGGTGCCTCTCACTCCCCCCTGCCCTCCTGGGCCATGCTGGTGCCCCTCCCAACCTGTAGTCCCCTGTCCCCCATCCAGTCCTGCCAGGGGGGGCTCCCAGCTGCCCCCATCCCACTCAGGCTAGAGCTTGGTGGCTGCAGCAGGTCCAGCCCATGCAAACAGAAACCCAGCTGCCCCCATCCCACTCAGGCTAGAGCTTGGTGGCTGCAGCAGCTCCAGCTCATGCAAGCAGAAGTGGAGCAAGTCCAGCCCAAGTATGGGCTGGAGGGAGGAGGAGGGGAGGCCTATGGCACCCCTCCTCCTCCCCCCCCACTCTGGGTTGGGGTTCCCATGCTGTGCCAAGCAGCCTGGTTATGGACCCACCTGCTCCATGAGCAACGGCTCTCAGCCACCTCACCCCAGCAAGTACGGGTACTGACCCCAGTGCCACTGACCCAGCCACGCAGCTTCCTGTCACTGCCCCCTCTTCCCCCGTGCCTGCAAGGGGAAACCCATGCTTTCCCTCATTTTTCTGAATATTCTTGCGACCCATGGGTTGAGAAATACTGCTAGACCTCCTGAGGTCCCTTCCAACCCTAATTTTCTATGATTCGAAGTCTGCATTAGCATTGAAAAACTAGCTAGAAGGGATAGGTTTTGAGAAGTAATCAGAAGATGGACAGAGGAGGCTGTTTGAGTACAGGATCAGGAACTTTTTTTCCAAGTACAGAGAGAACTATAGGTGAAGGACACAGAGAAGCTAAAGGGAAGGCCTCGGGAAGCAGGAGAAGAAAGGGGCTGAGATGGAGACATGGGCAAAGCACAGCAGATCCTAGAGTCTGAGGACAAGGTTTCTGAAGAAACAGGTATCCAAGGTGCCAAGCACAGGTGACTAGCAAAAGATGCAATCACAGCAGATGGGAAAG
>NW_005842641.1:727120-759653 GCF_000455745.1 Alligator sinensis
ATAGACTAGAGGGATTTAAAGAGCTGGTCACCTAACATTTGAAACTGAAACATAAAATTGCATGTGGTATTAAGTTAAGGATGGAGAAAGACCTCAAATGGAAGTAATGTTCTCTTTTTCATTAATCCCCCCCCTATCTCACATGGGAGAAATTTGCATTCCTGATCAACAAAGATCATTAGTGTTCTTCATTAACCCATCTGACAAAACAAGAGAATGTGAGATGCCGTGGAAAGATGTTCTGTCCCAAAAGCAAAATAGCAGCAAATAGGCAGAAGGGTATATTTAGGTTGGTTCATTATATAACAGCCACCAAGGTGTAAACAACAAAATTTGATGTGCTAAACATCAGTATCATCCATCAGTCTCTTAATTCTCTTTTCTTGTTTGTTACCGAAAGGCAATTACTGAATCCATCTTCAATATTTTAGCATTAACCTCAGGCTGAAATTTTGAGCTGGCTTCTTGTTTTCAGTTTTCCCTTGATTTATCATGTTTCTTCCTCCTTCCCCTTACTTTCAATGTGATTGCTACTGTGCCCTTGTTTAGCAAGAGATGCATTTTATATGCAAAACATTTGCAAATGCTGTTGAATGCATTTCTGTAAGTGCTGCTTGAGATTTCTGATTCTTTTGCTCATCTTTGAGTTTAAGGCACAATATCACACTCACTGCACTGGCCAGCTAATGATACCCTGACCATCTCAGTAATACCCAGTGCTCTTCTCTCTCTTGAGAAAATAGTTTAATTTAATGTGCATGCATACATACCCAGTTTAATTAAACCTACATAATTTATACAGGAATCGCTGTGGTCTTTCTTCCACCTTCATCTGATGTTAGAATATTTTTGGGTAACTAGGAGGGAGAAATTGGAGTGAAAGAAATAATTAACTCCCTTCTTCTGGTTGTATTTGTTCCTGAATTTCTCTGGCTTGGAACAGGGAACTGTGTATTGTCTGGCTTAGGGGTGGCCAACCCATAGCATACATATGAGAAGTGTCATGGATAGCCTCTCTGTTTGATACACGGCAGATTGGGGAGGGAGCAGGGAACACAGTGGCAGAGAGTAGAAAGCAGAGCAGCAGATCAGGTGGGGTAAGGTGATCATAGTGGAACTCAGGAGAAAGGCAGGGCTTGCTTTGTAGCACGCCTGCCAAAAAAGTTGGCTCCCCGCTGGGTTAGCTCATCCGTTCATGATCATCATAGCTGTGCCACTTATTAATGCTTGCAGAGTTAACCCTTGTAGGATACTGAGTTTGTTTTTCATCCCATATCTTGAAGGTCTAAGCTCTTATAGACTAATTCTGAAAGGTCTGAGCTCTTAAAGGCTAATTTTAAAGTATTGTAGGAGGCTCAGCTTAGTATAGCTCCAGTGACTAAGTTCAGATGCTGTTACTTAGGCCCCTGCTACACATTGCATATATTATGCAATTAACAGGTGAATTGTCAAATAAATTTAGACAGGCCACACGCACAAATAATGATCGCACAATTAACCGCTTAATCGCACAATGTAGATCAGCCACATGTGCAAAGTAATTATCACATGATAAAAATGACTATCCAGCTCTAAAAAGAGCCAACCAGCTATAAAGTTGGTGTTTGAAAATGTGTAACAACTCTATATTTGGTTTCTATTCAGCTTTAATTTGAATGTGTAGCAGAGCCCTTATATAATGCTGTTCATTCTTAATTCATATGTAACTTCTTTTCTAAGCTTGGAGAAGATGCAGAAAGACTCAAATGTTGGGAAAGAAACTGCTGTTGCTGCTCCTTCTCCTCTTCCTCAGAAAATGCATGTTCCTGCTGTGACTGTCCGCACTGACCACATCTGGCATTATGATGAAGAATACCTCCCTGATGCTTCTAAGCCTGCCTCAGCCAGTTCTCCAGAACAGGTCGATGGTGTTGTTAGCAATGGATTTGTAGCTGTCAATCTGAGCTCCTGCCGGCAGGAGGTTGATTCCAAGGAGTGGGTGATAGTAGATAAGGAACGGGACCTGCAGGATTTCAGGACCAATGGGGCTTTAGTGCATAAAACAACTGGAAGTCCCTCAGATGAAGAGCCTGAGGTGCTACAAGTCCTAGAGGAGTCCCCCCAAGAGGAGCATGTCAGACAAGGTACTTGGGCAGGAAACAACATCCATACCAAGAATGAACCCTTGGGAGTGGAGCTTGGCCTAGCTGTTGAGTGTCATGCTGTTGCTGCTTCTGAACAGCTTACAGATAAACTAGAACTTCTGTGTGGAGCTGGTGGTCAGTTTCTTGCAGCCACACCTACAAGTCCAATGGAGGCTCAGGCAGAAGGAGCACTCACTCCGGTAAGAGAACTATTTATTGTTGCACTTTTTGTTGTGCTTTCGTTCCCTGTGCCGAACAATTTGAAAAGGCAGTAAAGGAGAAAACAGCCTGAAGTGTACGCAGGGTCCCTGGAATTCTTAAATAATGGGATATGGAACTTGATTTTGCAGCAAAATTTTCTCAGGCCCTGCTGTCTGAATTCACATTCTGCAGTGGATTTAGATATTGGTTTAGTGTACAACCCTCAGAATTGAGCTTAATTTAAGGTTATATATTAATAAATACCTTTTGACATGAATAATTTTAACCAATTAAGTTACACTCTTATACTGAGAGTACATAAGCAGAAGGTGTTAACAAATGTATAAAACAGTAGTTCTCAGCTGTGGTGCCATGACATCCTCAGGAGTGTTATACATCATACACATGCTGCTACTGCAATGGCAACCAGGTCAAACTGCCCCATACACACTCATGCTGCATTAGGGATTTGATCAGCCAAAAGCAGGCAGGAACTGGCTTGGCTGTAGACCTTCTGGGTCCATCCCCTGATAAGCTCCTCCCAGAAACAGAGGCACATGGGACAGTTCTGCCCACTTGCTTCTGTTTCCAGGAGCAGTGGCAGAGGTGGGGATGGGAGTTGGGGGTGGCTGACTGGCAAGGGCTTCATTGCACAAGGCAGCTCATGTCTGCATTAGGCTGATCACAGCCCTAATGAAGCAGGAGCATGACCATATGGCACAGCCCTTTCTGGGCTGGTTGTGCAGCACACATGCAGTTTATCCGGAGGCAGTAACACCTATTCGAGAAGCATGGAGGTAATGAGGCAATGCCAACAGTGGTTCTCAACCAGGGGTGCTGTCATCTTTGAAAAAAGTGGTGGAGGGATGCCATGACTCTAAAAAGATCAAGGACTATTGTATAAAATATGATACAATGGTATCATAACCCAAACTATACATGTGCTGTGATTGGCTATGCATTAGCTATTGCTGCATAGGAAAGAGATCTGGGAGTCTTTGTGGACAGCTTGCTAAAAAACATCATCTCAGTGCTCAGCAGCCATCAAAAAAACCCCCAAACAAAATGTTAGGAATTATTAAGAAGGGAACTGTAAACAAAATGGAAAGTATCATTATTACCATTTATAAGTCCATGGTGCATCCACACTTTGAATACTGTGCCCAATTTTGGTCCCCATACCTCAAGAAGGATAGAGAAGAACTAGAGAAGTAAGGCGCACAGCCTCTGAGTCAGAACTTCCTAGACCCTAAATGCTGGAGGCTGCAAGTGGGAGAAGAACAGTGGAAAAATCCCTGGTCGCACCCAGTTCACCCTCCCTTTCAGCATCCACACTCTGTCACTTTGTGACACAGGAGACTGGGCAAGATGGACCTACAGTGAACCAGTAAATGTATGCCATGTATGTTTGAAATTTCCCAAATGGTGGAAGCTAATATGGCAGCAGAGAAACAAATGTCCTTGTTCTCATTGTCCCCTAAAAGCATTATTTTCTCTTGATTTCATTTTGCTTCTTCCTTGCCCGATGATACGCTCTTTCAGTAATGCCTGTGTTTCTAAAACCTCTGCTTCCTTTGTGCTAGAAACAACTCCTTCTAACTCCTCTGCTACTTCCCACTTCTGAAATAGCTCAGTAACTGCTTTTTTGTTCCTGTAGCTGCCCCTCTTTCCTGGACGGACTCCCAATAGCTGCTGCTTCTCCTTTTGGCATGCTTCTTTATTATGTCTAATACATTCCTCACTTGCACAGATTCCAGAAGTTTTCCTCCCACCTTCACCTGCCTCTGCTGCTGAACAGAGCTCCCTTGGATTTACTTCTGTTATCCCCTTCCACACTTGAGAGGAAGTGTGATTTAATGGTTTAGGAAGACATGGGTGTAGGGATTCCTGATTTAAATTTTAGTCATTTCTGTTCTTTTCCTTGTGTTATCTAAGACACACAAGACAATATTTTGCAGGTTGGGATCATAAAGTTAAGCATATAAACTCATTTTTAGAACCTAAATGAAATGAATAGCAGTTGTAAGTGCCTGGCAAGTTGGAAAGTAAAGCCATGTGTATTTAAATATGTAACCATAGGTACCTGTGCTCGAAAATACTATCCTTAATACCCCGTTTCTCTTTTTTGTTAACTGAAAGACATATAATTCTTTAGTTGTTGATGTCTGTATTTTGATTTCTAAAATAAATTCTGAAGTTAAACTGGCCAAAGACTTGAGATTTCTAAATCATAATAAACTCACCTGATTATATTTCTTTATTACTTGGCACCACAGTTTTAAAAAGCTGAAGTACACTTTGTAGGAAGAGAGATTGCAAAAATATATGTCCCATGATGCTCCAGATTACTCATTCATTCTAGGGTTTGAAATCTTCTTTTGCCTTCACTGGTAAAAATTAGGAGCAGCAATTAAATCATTTTACTTAATTTTCCTGCTCATGTGTCCCAGAAAAGAAAACTGCAAATATTCTGATGTTCTTGTGGAAAAGTAAAGACAGTAGAAATAGTTTATACATTATTATTTATTTTAGGCATCATGCTTTGCAACTTATGCAATTTACTGAAATTTAAATGCACAGATAGGACCTTAAAATATGCAGTTGCTGCTAAACTAATACATGCCAGATTTTTAAAACATAAATTAAAGCCTGGATGACACAAAGATCCAAACATTTTGCCCAGTGTAAAACAAAGAGGTTTTATAGTGGGATGGAATTCCACAAAAATATAATATTGCTTTACAGCTCAGCTGTTGTTGTCTTTGTGCAGCTATAGTAGGCAACAAATAGTAATGCTCATTTTTGTGCAAAATGCTGCTGTTCAGGTACTTTGATATCCAGCCCTATTAAAGCTGTCACCTTGTAATTTAGTATGAAAATATGATGACATGTTTTAGAGAGAGGTGATGACATTAGAGGTAATTACTTGTTTACTTAAACTCTGGGTATTGGTGAGACTGAAATTAACTTGATTCTAGGGAAGTTACCACTATCTGAATTAGAAGTGAACAGTGTGGATTTCTGGGCATGAAAGTGAATCTGTCCTGGAAAATGTAGGTGGCTATAAACAGGGTCTTTAAATTGGAAAGCACTGAGGAAGAAATATTAGGTTGGGTAGTCAATGTGGTGAGGTCCTGAGAATCAAGCTGTGTTTGGAAATAGAATAAGGGACACCCTAATAGATAAGGGATGTGCCTTGAATTAAAAAAAGCATAGAGATGTGGGCAAATACAAAATTGTACTATGAGGGCAAGGACATTACTTAATTATTTAAAGGCAGAAGTATACTATATAATGTAGAATTGAAAATAGAACGTGAATTAGAAACAAGGGGTGTCTATACATGTGCTTTGGGAGGGGGAGGGTGTTTTAATTAAAGCAGCTCTGAGAGCATGTCACGTGTCTAAATGTCCCCATGCTGAAAAATGGTGGCAGAGGGTCTTTAATTGAAGTTCGTTCAAACTTTAGTTAAAGTACCCCTACTGCCATTTTTCAGCATGGGGATGCTGATACATGTGATGCTGGAGTCAGCTGGAGCTTGGTGATTACCATGCTCCAGTGGACTCAATAAATCAAATCTGCTCTGATGCATTGTCAGTACAGCATGTCAGAGCAGCCTCACTGCACATATATAGGTGCCCATGGAGACTATAAATGATTTTATATTATTGGGAAAAGTTTAACCAGCATCTGTCAAAGGGTCTGATTCAAAGGCCATTGAAGTTGGTGGTTGTCTTTGGTTATTTCAGTGGACTTTGAATTGGAGCCAAAGTGAACGTGATCTACAAATAGCAGGTGGGTAACTTGGCATTTGCTCCACCTTATTTGCTGTTGTTTTTATAAATGGCAGGTTTTTTTATTGGAAAGGAGGTTTGGGATGCCTGTTAAAGCAACAAGAAAAAAACAAAAAGAGTTTACCCTACCTTAGGGTTCACTGCTACTTAAGGGGAGAGTAAGAAAAATGTCATTGATAGTGATGAGAACATATACCTAGATAGCAGAATAGACCTAAGGGACTGAACTTATTGATGGACTGGCCCGGCAAGCTAGTAATCAACTAAATTCAGAGTATACCCAGGGGACCAAGGAGAGAAGGAAATCAAGTGATAGAGAAACATGTTTAGGTGAAAAGGGAGAATAGAACAGGTAAAAGGGGAAATTAACCTTTTCATACTTACCACATTAAACACAATTAGAAATGCAAACATGCTTTCTTAATTAGAGTTGGGTGACCAATTAAGGTAACTAAGGAGGGGTAAGAGGGACACTAGTGCCAGAGTACTAACTTAAAGGGGGATCCAGTTTGGCTGCCTTCTCTGAGGAGTCTTTCCCCTGGCAGGTATACAACCGAGCAGATACAGCCCCATGTCCAGAAGTGTATCTGCAGGAGCAGGGGATAAAAATTATGCCTCTAAATTAAGGTTTTGGTTTTCTTCACACTGTAATTCTCCAGGCTTTCAGGAGAATGCCTTTGTTACTGCTTTGATATGGGTGATGTAGTGTTAAATCTTGTCGGGCATAGGAAGGGATTGAACATTAGGGCTGTGCAAAGCTTCAGTAGCTGATTCAATTTAGAGGAGATTTGGCCCAATTCGGGGACTGAATGTCCAAATCCGAATCAAATCAGGAAACCGGTTAAAAGCTCCGAATTGATTAGAAGCATCCAAATCGATTCGGAAAAGCTTCAGAAAAGATTCAGCTGCTTCGGAGATTCGGCCATAGACTAAACGGGCAGCTGACACAGCTGCCTCCAGCTGGTAAGTCTGTTGGGGTTGGGGGAGGGGGTGGGGAGGAATTGGGGCTGGGGCTGGCACAAGCTGCCCAGCCAGGGTGCATTACTCAGGGAGGGGGACAGTGGGGTGTGGGGGTATAGCTCCGGCTCCCAGCACTGCCGTGCCTGCATCCTCCACCCCCCACACCAGCTGGCAAGTGGTGGCAGGGCAGAGGCCCTGCTCCCAGTGCTGATGCAGGTGCAGTAGCTCTGGGAGTGGGGGCTATGCCCTGCTGCCTCCCTGAGTGAGCCATGCCTGCATTGTGTCCCTGCCATGCTAGCTGGGCAAGCGGCAGCAGGGCATAGGCCCCGCGGCTCCCCCTGCTGGAGCAGAGGCAGGCACAGCGTTCCCCTCCCGACTCAGCCTCCTGGCCCCACACTCACTGTCTCTGGCAGTGGGGCTTGGGGCCTCTGAGGGCTTGTGGCAGAGCCCCCCTCCCCACAGCACAGGGCAGTGGGGAACAGAGGGGATCACCACCCCCCCCACCTGGCACCCTCACAGCAGCTGCCCCATGACACGTGCAGCATGGCTCAGCAGGGTACTGTGTCCTGTCTGGGAGCTGGGGTGGCTCCACCTGTCAGCCAGAACCTGGCAGCACTCAGCCCTAGCGGCCCCAGCTCCCAGACAGTGCACAGCACCCTGTTAAGATGCACTGCACCCACCCGATGTGACAGCTGCCTCATGGGAGAAGCGGGGAGAGGGGGGTGATTCCTGTTGCTGCCCCGCACTGCATGGGGGGGCTCTGTCATGAGCACCCAGAGGCCCCTGCTTGCCGCTGCTGCAGCCAGTGAGTGCGGGGCTTTTTTTTTTTTGAAACGCCAGGACTAAGCTGGGGCCAGGCAGGGGATGGGGCCGGGCAGGGCAGCCATGGGCGCTTCTCCCGCGGCTCCCCCCACCCAGAGAGAGGCAGGCACAGCCAGAGGAGCCGTGAGAGAACCTGCAGCCACTCAGCTGGGCCTGCCTCTCCCCGGCTGATCCGAATCACTGAATCTCTCCGAATCTTGTGAAGCCAATTTGGCTGAATCAATTCAGGACAGTGTTCCGAATCTCCAAATGGAATTTCTGTCCTCCAAATTGATCGAATCTGAATCAAATACTTTCCTATTTGCACAGGCCTATTGAACATACATATTTGGACATTTTTCCATTTTCTGAGCGGCAACCCTTATAATAGGGCTTTAAATACAAATTTATTGAATCTAGCCCCCTGTTTTTTTCCAGTTTGAAGCTGTTATTGAATTTGATCTGCATCTGATGAATGACTTATAAGTACTCAGCTCTATTCTCAATACCTGTATAACTATTTCCAAGTAAGCAGTTGCTTATATATTTGTAAGTTGTCTTACATATGCATATTGCAAATGACAGACGAGTCCACAAGAATCGCTCTTTAAAGAATTGATATCAGTTATAAAAAGAGACGTAGCCTAACTGCTTTCAAAATGAAATATGGTATACTATATAGAAATGGAGAGAGAGACAACTGCATACTGAAAGGTATACAAGTTATTCCACTAGCATGGATCAAATCTAGGCCCACATCCACTAAAGTCAGTGAGAGTATAATCATGTCCTTATTTATGCTCAGCCACCTTAGAATTAGCATTGAATGTGGCTTGTTTCAAGTGAGACGGAACTGTCACAGGCTATCATATAAATGTGTAACATGAGAATTCAGTAACTATTATATGAACTGAACATTTATTTACTTTTTTTTGTGATTACACTTGTCTCATGCTAAATATTAAGAATCTAACTTAAATTACTGAAAAAAGGAGAATTAATTGTTAAAGGTAGAGACTGTTGCTTGATACTGTCATTTTGCTTTAACCGCTCCTTTACTCTGAGCAAAGTTTTCTGAAGAAACATCTGGTATTTTGACATCCCAGGAAAATTTGCAGTACACATTGTGTCTCATCAGATGTCTCCTGTAGGCCTGAGATGCCAATCCTGACCCTGTAGCTTAAAGCAGGGCTGCCCAACTGGCATCCTCTTAGGGTTTAATCTGCAGCCATGGGGCTCCCCCTGTCCCCTCATTACATCAGATGCTGCTACAGCTAGGTTTTCCAGGCTCCCCCTCTCTTCTCTGGCCCCCTTCACTCCTGCCCCTACCCTACCAGATGGTGCAGGGCAGAGCAGCATAACAGTGCAGCCTGCAGTGCTGTGGAAGCCCACTACTAAGGAGGTGAGAGGAGGCTGCCTGCCCACACATGGCATACAGCATTACAGGGTGGGGTGGAGGGTGCAGCTCACCCACATGGGAGCTTGTAGCCAGGGAGGTGTGGCCATGCTGGTTTCAGCCTCTGTGATGTGCAGCCCCCAGCCATGAAGAAGTTAGACAGCTCTGGCTTAAAGGATTTATAATGTAAATAAGATACCTACTATGAGAAGTAAATGGGGAGAAAAGAATTGTTTGAGTTTGTAGACATTTCAGTTGAAATATTATAACAAACATGGATCTGGTGGAAGAGATGGTATAGGCAAATGAATAAAGAAGAGCTTTTATATGAAGAGGAAGGTATAGAAAAATTGTCACATAGTGGCAGAACATAGAATGAAATACAGTCAGAGACGGTGAGAAACTTACAGAACTGCCTGAAAGAAATCTAAATGACAGGAGAATAAGAAAATCATGAACTAGAAAGAAGAAACTGAAATTCTTTGTGTAACTGTGTGCATACACATCCTCATTAGTGGGTGTATCTCATGCTCTCAGCTATGACCAGAGCCTTTTTTGCTGTAGTAGTATCCATAGAGTGCACTCTAGTTCTGTGCCTCCTTGTTCCCCTGTGCTGAGAGAACTACCTGTACCTCAGTTCTTTTCAACCACCTAGCTAGAGATGGAGCACTTACCATGAGTTCCTAATGGCCTTAGAGTCTCTGAAGTTGCAAAGCCTCTTTTAGTTAATGGTTTACTAGCAGGAAAACAGCTTTGCTGAACCAGGAAGAGTGCTTGCAAGGTTGTTTTTTTTTGCTTCAGGGTCTGTCTTTTAAGATGAGAAAGAGCTTATTCTCCCTGTCCTTCCTGTTTCTCAAATATAAATCCCTGACCTTCACATGCAGTACAAGATTAGAAGCATAGACATGACCCTGTACACCTTCCAACACTGGGGACAAACCTGGAATTGTATCTCCAAATTTGGGGAAATCAGCACCTATTCTCTGGCACAGGCACACAGCCTTTTAGAAGCAGGTGTAGGAAGCACTATTCCCCCTCATCAAAGTGTTGGAAGATGGACTCCCCTCAGCCTCTAAGACTTCTTGATCTACATGTGTGATGGGTGAGGCTTATGAACATCTGTGGATTTTGGCCTCTGCACCATCACCTGGCCTTGAAAATTCTTAGCTCTGGCTGATTTCCATGATAGCTGTAAGGGGCCCAGAACTTGGCATACCATCACTGCTCACCACCCAGACTCATAGAGCATAAGAGATAGAGTAGTATCATACCAGGTCAGTCAGGGCACAAGGCTCTGTGGTACCCTACTGAAGATCCTATGGCATTGCCCTGTTGGCCAGCAGTGGTAGGAATCAGAGATGGCCAAGAGTGTGTAGATGATGGTCTGTATAGATAATGGTCAGCTGGCATTGTCTCAGGCCTGACCCTGCCTATCAGTGTTTGATATCCTAAACTTAGTACTACAGGTTTCCCTCACTTTATGTGGGTTCTGTATGTGTGAATTTGCTCTTATGTGATGACCCTTTTTATACCAAAAATTTGTTATATGCAAGGTAAATTTACTCTTATACGATCAGTGTGGTGGAAGCCCACAGTCAGCTGCTTTGTGCAGTGCATTGTGGGAGTGATGTGGATCAAAATTTAGTCTCCTGTATAGATCTGTGCTCCTCACTCGTTGTCTGTGACGTGTGTTTCCGTAGTTGCTGTCCCCATTATGGTAACATTCACCACCACCCTGTGCTTGTGTGTACTGTCTGCTGTTGGAGAGTACCAAAATTGTCTTGTAAAAGTGGTAGAAATGGATCTGGGGGTCAGTACAGTTGAGGTCTTGGAACATACCCCTATTTGTTAAAGTGGGTTCTCTTTATGCGAATTCGAGTTATGCGCCGTTTTCCAGGAACGCATGTACAGCATCAAGCGAGGGAAACCAGTATTCATCATCTTCACAAAAGACTGGGAGGATGGGATTGAGTACATATTTAGCAAATTTGTAGCTGACCACAAGGTGGGTTGGAGTAGCAGACACCATGGAGAGTAAGATTAAGATTCAAAATGACCTTGTTAAATTGAAGAAATGGTCTGAAATCAACGTGATGAAATTAATTAAGGACAAATGCAAAGTACTGCACTAAAGATGGCATAATCAAATGCACAAGTACAAATTGGGGAACAACTGGTTATGCTGTATTACTGCAGAAAAGTACTTGGGCATTACAGTGGACTATAAGATGAATATTAGTCAATAGTATCATATTATTCCAAAAAAAGCTAATATCACACTGTCCCATGCAAATCACAGAAAGTAATTCCTCTACTCTATTGTAAAAGTTTGAAATCTCATATTTTGTGTACTTCTAATATGCTGTGATGTACATAAAAAAGTGTAGTTTCCTTTTATACTGATTTTTCCTAATATTATGAAAATACTGCTTTTATAGTTTTCAGTGTTTGTGTAGTAGAGGTGCCATGGCATTATTCATTTGTTGCCAAATGGGTTTGACAACAACAGTTTTGGATAATGTAGCTTTTGAGCTTTAAAAATTTAGATGACAATGATATATTACTGTTTTGTCATGGCAGTCACAATAGTGGCATAAATTATGAATTTTTATAAACGTAGTGAATTCTTTCAAATGAATGTAAAGATGGATCTAATTTAATTAATTCTTTAGTTCATATAAAAATATCAACTTCAATTTGAGTGTCTCTGGGTGAGGGGGCCCTAGAATGTGGTTTCCTGTTTCCTGGGTAGATGCCCTGAGCACTCAACTATTGAGGCTAAAATATGGAAAAGTCCTCCTCCTTGTTTTTTGATGGGTTTTTTTTTTGGGGGGGAGACAGGCATGTATGCTCAGGTAGGAGTATACAGATCTGCATACTTATCCGTGTATGGCAGTAGCCATGTGGAAACTTGAATGCTCTTACTGCCTGGGTAATAGAGTTGTAAACTGTGCCTGAGGGCCAAAATGCCGCTATATGTGGCTGGGAGACTGCCATGTGAAACAGAACTCTGACTTTAGACTCTTGTAATTGTAACTGGTAGCTTCCAGACAGTCAGGAAGTCAAGGATACAATTCAGAACTGTAGGGTTCCTTTTAACAAAATGATCGCTTTTTGAAGTGGCAATATTACATGCACGACAGAAGTCTGAAGGCTTTTTCTGAATTCAGTATGTGTGACTTGCACAGCACAGTTTGTTCAAGGTAGTTGCATGGAAAAACTTGTTTATAGGAATTAAGTTGTTATTGCAGTACAACACCAGCCTTTTACTGCCTTCCATGCCCTCCAGGCATGATTTTGTCACGTTGTCCAGATAACAAGGAATGTGACTGCAAAACCATTTTCACTGATAATCACAAGAAGGAACAGTTGGCTTGAAGCTGTTAATATTCATGGCAACACCTTTAGGATTATGTGGAATTTTCTCAAGACTGAGCAGAGTTGTAGTTCAGCAGTTGAGGGATGTGTCCTCTTTATGTGGTTTGCCAGAGTGATATAAACATTAGCTGTAAAAATAATGGCATCTCTTACTACTTAGGAAAAAAAGACATCAGGGCACATAAAGCAGCAAATGACTTAGCAGATCTTGCCAGGTGAGCAAACTCTTATGGTCAAACAACTGAACACGTATGATGATCTTTGATCTTTTAAGTCACACCAAAAGCAGCAATATTTAATCAGTGATAAAGAGAGCAGTAAGGAGAGTTGAAATGCACATGTGCTGTGCTGATGCTTTTTTTTTTTCCAATCCTCAGCTATTTTATTCAGGACATGCAGAGTGTTTGATCCCAGTCAAGCCAAACATCTTGACCTGACATCAGTAAATGTTTTTGATGAAATTGTATATTTGAAGATCCTGCACTGGCAAAAGTCAAAGTCAGTGGCCTTATCAGTGCTTAAATATTAGTGGTGTTTGGTGTGATATAGAAGATCACTTTCCAGTGCTGCTCTTACTGCTTTGAGGTGTCTTTAGGTATACTAAAGACTAACACTGCAAATAGTTTTCTTCCTACAAGATGATAGGTATGGAATCAAGAACAACAATCCCAGTATATACTTATTATTTCACAAGTAAGGAAAATTCTGATTGCAATTACAAATCACTATTTTTTCTGTTAGAGTAAAACATTTCTGTATTCAGTCATTTTAATTATTTTAATTGCATGTGGTGGGGTGTAGGTTCTAGCTGTGTTGGTCTAAGGACATAGGCAGACAAGGTTCTTTGGGTGAATCTGATATCTTTTATTAAACCAACTTAAATAGTTGGACAATTTTTCTTAGCAAGCTTTTGGGTTTAAGAAGCCTTTGTCAGGCTGAGGAAGCCTTTGTAGTTGGTGTGTGCTCTTCTGGATGGAATGAATAGTAAAGAAGCCAGAGGCTGGGCTGGTATGCATGCAAAACAGGCAGTTAGTGAAGATGTAAATTGAGGAGTCAGTGGGTGAGAGACAGGCTGGAGGGGGGGGGGGGAGAGAAGGGGAATGAATGTAGCAGGTAAATAGTGGAGAGGTACCTGGGGAGTCCAGTGTCAAGCAGGTTATAATGTGTCATAAATCCAATGTCTGTATTTAGTCCATGATTTTTTGTATCCAGGAGGTTGATGAAGTGAAGCTCATATGCTCGTCTGTAAAAAATGTTTTGTAAGATTCCCTTTGAGGATTAGAACTGAGAGATTGGAGAGAGAGTGGTTTTCTTGTGAGAAATGTGAATGTTAGAAACTTCTAGATGCTGTGTTTTCTTGCATTCCACCTGCCCTCAAGGTGTGCACCTTGTTTTTGAGACTGCAGGATGAAGAAAAAGACACACAAAAAACTAGAACTCTTGGTTCCAAAATGATACCTTTTATTAGACCAACTGGAAAATGGCAAGAACATTGTCCTTTTCTGCAAGCTTTTGGGAGCTTGATCCTGAAAGCTTGCAGAAAAGGACAATGTTCTTGCCATTTTCCAGTTGGTCTAATAAAAGGTATCATTTTGGAACCAAGAATTCTAGTTTTTTGTATGTCTTTTTGTCTCAGACCAACATGGCTACTAAGTACACCCCTGAATGAAGAAAAAAGATTCTTGTAGACTTGTGGATGCATACAGCATAGACAAACCCTCTAATCTTCAGCTCACTCACCCTCCCTTTTCTACTCAGGCAAAAGCTGCTATTTTAACCTTCCACAGCTGTATTGTAATCAGCTTTTGGTTGTTCAGTCAAAACTGAAATTATAATTGTTGCTGCAGACTGGACATCATGGGTGGATCTAGGATTTTGTTAGAAACTAAAAATGGTCTTCAGGGCTGTGAAACAGAAGTAGCTACCAGGAGTAGCTAACAAACAGCAAAATTACTGAAGAAAAGATAGCTTGATTAGTGGAATATCAAGACAATTAAAATGGAGACAGTATCATTGCCACTTACGAGTTGAAGAGTAATTAGCAGAAATCCGATAAATTATAATGAGCCATGAAATCAGTTGATTCCATCAGTACTACAGTACCTATCACCGCTGTTGGTGGGCAGTTGGTTTTAAACTTTGAGGGGAGCAGGAATCACAAGATGTGATCATACCACTGTAGTGGCCCTGAATCTACCCCTCTGGTCATGCAGCTGCTAGAGGGAAGGGAAAAGAAGGAAAGAAGCAATGGCCATCTTACAGTGTCTCTTTACTTCTGTTCTGGGCAGAAAAGCAGCTTCCCCATTTAAGACACGCCAATTTGGAAGGCTAATTTTTGAGGAAAAGGTGAGTGCGCTATGCAAATAAATATGGTATGTTGTTTTTTCTGCACATCAGCTGTGAAATTTGGTAAGAGTGACTATGCCAATACATAGTCTTCATATATAGGGTATAACATTTCTTTAGTTTGGGTTTTCCAGTGTAATAGAACGTAGAGTGTTCTTGGAATACAGAGGCTCTGTGGTTATAGGTCCATAGGGTTTATCACGTAATCTCCTAATCCAAATTTTGGTAGCATTCAAAATAGAATGCTTCAAAATAAGAAATTAAGTACAAAACATTTTATACTTAAGGTTGCAATGGACAGTTCAGGCAAGCCAATTAAATACCTCCTAAGGATATTCAGTCATTAAAAAGTATAAGGTTTAAACATGGTTCTGATCACAGCCATAATACCCAGTTTGTTCCCACAGAAAAATAAATTACTAATAACCATCAGTTAAAACATTTATATCCTGCCTCTGTAAGTGAATGTACAGAATAACTGAAAAATGGACCTGTCTTTATTTGTTTAGCTAGCTCAGTTTTAGGTATCATCTTCATCCTAATCTTATAACAGTTTGAAAAACTGTACCTAAAAATTTAGTTTATTCATGCAATCATACGCAATTTACAAAGTCAGCTGACAGTTAACGAATGCATCAGTATTGTGTGTTTCACTTTAGAGTTCTCAGTCATTATAGTGCATAAGCACATCAGATAGCAATCCTTCCCTAATAAGCAAATATTTTAATTAGCTTCTAATTAGGCAGATACCATTATAGACCAAAAACCTATATGTACAGAGGTAACAGCTATGATACAGGTTATACAGGTGATAGTATTATCTCCATTAATTAAAGTTGGAACTATTTATGCAATAGTAAACAGTCAAACGTTATTTTGTTGAACAAGTAATATGCAGTTATCTAAATGTATAACATTAAAAAGTATATAAAAGACCTGTTCAATTCCTAGTCAAATAAAAGACTACCATTAGCTTCATTTTATAGCCCCCAAATAGTAAAACAACTACATGTTACTTGGTACTTGTGATTAAAACTTCTTAAACAGTTTAAACAGTCTGTGTATAATATGAGTGAGAAGGCTGGTGTTAGAATTGTTTACAAAACTACGATACTTTTAATTGATGTCTAGTAATTTGTGGTGTTTAATAATTTTATTTAGGTAGTGGTCCCCTGACAAAGAATGAAAACAACAAGCGTAAAGCCAAATGTTGCTCTTATTTGGCTGATTTCATTTATATTGCTCTACTGACTTAAGAACAACATGGCTTTAAAGCAGGAGTGTCAAACTCACCGCCATGCCCTAGGCTACATTCAAACCAGGATACTTTTTATAGGCCAGATCCATGGGGCAAGCAACAGCAGTGGTGAAACCAGTGGCAGCACAGCAGGCCAAGTAGTTGCTTGTCACAGCGGAGGCAGTGCAAATGACAGTAGCCATGGGGCTTTAGGAGCTGTGTTGGCTTAGTCCACATTTGCCCCTGTGCTGTAAAAGGTCACATCCAATGGGGCCTTTGTTTCAGAAGCAGACCCTGCCCCCTGCTAGCTGCACCTCCCAATTTCTTTGTCCATCTGTAGTTTAGCAGGCCAGATGCAGCAGCTTTGTGGGCCAAATGTTTGAGTCTGCTGAGAATGCTACTTCTGTATCATGCGACCCCCCCCCCCCCCCCCCAATAAAGTCTGTGTCAGTAAAATTGGAAAAATGGATCTGAACTAGTGGGAGTTGGAGTGGTTCTGCGGAATTGAATCTCAGTTTTGAAATTGCCTTGTTACTCTCCATATGTTTCTGAACAGGACTTTGAGAATGCTAAATGTGAAGGGCCAGATTCTAGTCAAACTAGTAGGCGTGTAAATGGACTTAGGTGCCTAAGTGTGATCATGTTCCACCCTGCTTCACTCCTTGGGAAATAGTGTAAAAGATGGCTGCGTTCTTCCCTTTGACGTTTTTTTCTTTTTTTCTGGCATAATCTTAAGGATAAATTACCATCTGTTACAAAAATAAAGGCATGAATGGATTTTCATGACTTGAGCAAGGTGGAATAGAATCACACTTAGGCCCCTAAATCCACATAGGTGCCTACTAGGTAGAACAGAATCTGGCCCAAAATGTCTTATGATATAAGAAATCAATCTGTCTCGCATCTATTTTATAGTATAGAACATGGATGGAAGTTAAAAGAGCAGAAGCCTCTAGGAAGAAAAAGCACTTTTTGGTTGACTTTGTCATAATCCTATGGAAAACTGATGGAAGTATCAGAATTCACAGTCAGTTTGAGTTTTCTGCATTTTCACTGTAGTTTAATGACCAAGCTTATCATCACTGTGAGGAATAATGATAAAAAGGTTCTGCTAAGGTAGTGCTGGCAGTCTACTGGGAGACCACAAATGTAAAGGAACGTAGAGGAACCTTGGAATTTCTTTAGATCTCAAAGGTGTGCGGCCTACTTTAAACTTGTATCCCACCAGTTGGGGGAAAAGACTTTTAGGGAAAGGCTTCAGATATTACTGGATCAAAATGGATTATGGGGAGTAAACAGAAAATCCAAATAGCTTTCTTTGATAACTGAATTTCTAAATATCGATCTAGACTTCGGTTAAATAAATTTGATACCATGCTACACAAGAAATCATTAGTTAAGCTGGATATAGATAAAAAACAAATGCTACCAAAATGAATAGGGCAAAGATATTTTTGGACAACACAGCTGATAGATTTTGCTTTCAAATTGTCACCGAGTCAGCTAAAGGTAACACTACTTTAAATTTAATTATAGAAAACAGTGAAGATGCATGTCCCTTGTTTGCCGGTCCTGGTGTTGCTGGCTCTAGTGGCTAAAATCCTAGGTTAGCTGGACCTTTCCAATACAGTTAAAATGACTAGGAAAGATTCCTCAGTTACAAGAATGCAGAGAGAACTAAGGAATAGACCATGGCCAATGAAGATAAGAATGTCTTGAGCCTAAAGAGAAAATTTTTCCCTTTTTCCTGGCCTAGTTTCACTGCAGATAGATGTATTCTCAGTATCATACAAGTACCAAATTTAAAGAGACTCTCTTTTACTGATTGCCAATTCATGTGTATAAAAATACAATACAGATTTTTCCAATGTGTTTTCAGATACTTTATATTTCTTTTGAAAACAGCTGTATTCTCTCCTTCATGAGGGTATACATGTAATCTAAATCTATTTCAGAAAAAGAAAGTATTGTACGACTAATTGAAGAAATGACTCATTTCCATCTTTTTATGTTCCGTAGTTATTCAGTCTGATCTGGTTACCATTACTCCCATTTACTTTATACATGGGGGATATAATTTATTCATGTGCGTCATTTAGCATCTTCTCTGATAGTGTTTTTCAGTCTTCTCATACTGGCAAGCCCTTATTCATCATTAAAAAAAAATCACAATTCCCTTATACTTAGTAGAAAATTAGGAATGAAGTATATCAATTGCAATGACAAGGCTATGTAATTTATTTGCACATATGTGTCTCATGAGGTTGAGGGACAGGATTTGATGTTGAAAGGTAACTATTGAGGAAGTTCACGTATGAGATTTTCTTAAATTGTAATACCATTTTCAACTTTTCATGACCTCCCTGATTGCCTTTTGTGGCCCTTTAGGTCATGATTTATCAGCTCAAGTATTTACATTTACACCAGGGGTCGGCAGTGTTTTTGGGTAGAGTGCCAAAAACACCCACAATCTCCACTTGTAAGATGTTGAAGTGCCAGGGGCGGACAGCGGGGAAGGCGTAAGGGGCCCAATCCTTCTTGTGGCAGCACAGCCTTTGCCCCTTCCCTGCTGTCTGCCCCGAGGTGCATGTGCCAAGCAAAATGCCTTTGCATGCCGTACTGTGGCACCGATGCCGGGGACCGCCTACCCCTAATCTGCACTTCTATATTTCAGTGATCTTTTGGTGAAATAAATGATGGTGTTTCAGAAAGTAATGGCAATTTCAAAATAAAACTGTTTTGTATGGAGTGAGTGAGAAACTACATAGCAGTGGGAAATACTGAAGGTGGCATTCGGGGTTGCCAGCTGTGTAAACTTATGGACAGTCTTTAAAAAATAATAAGGGTAAAAAGTACTAGTTTGTAAAGTCTGTAAAAATAAATAAATAAAGCAGAGTCATCCATAAAAAAATTAAGAAACAATGAGCTTGGACAGATGGAGTAGAACAGTGCCACCTGATTTCTGAGCAGGAGTGTAGCATCCTTCAGGGAGCCCTTGTCAGAGCTTTGTGGCTCAGCTGTAGCCTCTTCTCCCTCCTCCCCTCCTAGCCAGTCACGTGCACTGATTGCATCCCTTTGACTGTCCCCTGCCTCTAACAGCTGCTCAACTGGAAGTTACAGGGAGAAAGCTGCTTTAGCCACAACAGAACTGTGGGGCTGGGATGGGGGAGAGGTGGTGGGTGGGGGCCTATGTCAAGACTAGGGGAGCATGACTGGCTGGGGTAAGGCTGAGGGGGGCAGCATGGTGTGGGGTATGGTTGGAGGTATCAGGAGACCCTGGGGTGGGGGCAGCATAGTGTAAAATCATTGCTGCAGTCAAGCAGGGTTGCCAACTCAAGACTTTTTTTTAAGTGATAATCTGCAAACTTTACTGACAACCAACCTTGTTTTTTCACTATGGTTAGTATAAAACCCCTAATTTTTTACTGCTGCCCAGGGCCTGGCAGGAGGGTTACATTTACATTATATAAAACATATGTTAGTAGAAAAGTTTGGTTGTCAGTAAAAAGTTTTCAGATGGTCAGTAAAAAAAACCTCTTGAGTTGGCAACCCTGGCAGCATTGTTGAACATGCCTATCATTTACAACTATGTAGAGAAGTGATATGGTCCAGTAAATGATCATTGCACACCAAATGTGTTTATTATGAAATTGTTGTTTCTTCTTGAACCACCCTTATACATAAAAGAAACTACTTTCAAGACTTCTCAGTAACTGCACCAAAAGCAGTTTATAATTAACAATATCCCTTCCCTTTCCAGTGCTCTTTGACATAATTTCCCTGGATCTTATTTTTCTTGGATTTCTTTTGTTTAAGACACTCATCTAGTAATTCTCCCATTATAACCTAATTTATCAAAATCCAATTTGTGGCTTTTATCTTGGAGTGTGGGGCTGTCACCTCACAGAATATATAGTTCATGTTTATTTTGAAGTGCACGTGTGAATCTAGGAAGTGTAGTGCCCCTAATCCTTCATATGTTTCTCCTGGACACATTCCACTTACTCACGTTTGATAATGTTTTCAAAATGTTTGCAATTCTGTTTGAAACCCTGCTTCACAGTGTTTCCGGGAACATATTTGTACTCCTGAGTGAGGTGGATAATAGTGGCAAGTGTAAACTGCATAGCAAGAACAAAGAGCACAAGTATGAAATATGAGGTCATGAGAAACCTTTTCATCCTTGGGTAAGCAGGGCTTGATCTCCAAGATAATATGTATGCAGGAGAAAAACATCAAGACCAACTGGCTTAGTTGCCATATGCTAAAAGGGGACAAGTGGAGCCTTAAATTTTAATCATCTTTAATTATCTGGTAGTTTTTTCAAGTTTGGATTTGTAGCTTAACACCATAAAAAGGTACCAGTATTTTGTTCCTGACAGGAACACCACTGAATATGGGGATGATGATGATGAATAATACTCCAATTGTACGGAAATTTTCTTCATCTGGAAAGATACACTCCTTTATATGATTGTCCCCCCATTTTCTCCAGCTCACCTTGAACTTCACATATCTTCACTTTACAGAATTTTGTATAACCTGAGTTCTCCAATATCATAGGCACTCCCATGAGCTGAGTAGCATTGTATTATGACTTCAGAAATCTTTGCTAACTTGAGTAGAAAGCTAGATTTGAAGGCTCTTTTTCCTAGTAATTAGACCCCAGCCTAAATCAATTTAAAATATCTTAGAGGCATCCCCCTGGTCCTCATGGGTGGCCTCTGTAAGGGATTAATACTCATAATTTTAATGTTTAATCCTTTGCTTCCAGGGCTATTTATTAAACATTTCTGGTATTAGCCTTCTCTTATACCGGCCCATCTTTCATTTTTATATAGCTGTTACTCAAGAAAGACTCCAAAGGCTCTCCGCAACATTTTAAATCCTGAAATGGAGGCTTCGGTCTGTTTGTTTGTTTCCCTTTCCTTAACAATTACTTTGGATAAGAGAAAAAGGAGCAGTTGAACCAGTCTTTTTCTCTCCCCTGTATTGCTAGCAATACAGCTTCATATTTTAGGGACAAAATGAACGGTAAAATCTCTCAACACCAAGTCAAAGAAAGGAGGAAGTTAGATATCTTATTTTAATCATCAAGAAATGGTCAGAAAATCTAGAAATTCCAAAGCTATTCAGTCTCTCAAAAGACCATATCAAATACCTATCAAGCATACACAATATTCAGTAAATCCTATCCTGAGGTAATCAGAGTTGCTGTCAGATGTTTCATAAATTATTGGCCTGAAAAGATTTGCTGTTTGGCCATTTAATATTTGTCATTCTTTTCCAAAGCACTAGAAAACTGGTACTACATATATTTAGTGTATGTAGCTAAAACTCAGCAGTTAGACCAATACTTAAGCCCCTTGCTTAACTAGAGTCCCAAGCAAGGAGGAATTCGCTAGGGAGTCTCCTGAAAACTCTCTCACTTCCTTCATTTTAAACTTGGTGAGAGGTAGCAGGGAAAAGGGAGCTTTTTAGGACTAAGAGGCAGCAAACAGTCCAGCTTACAGAGGAGTCTGCTAGGGAAGGTCTGCTTGGAAAGAGAGGCAGCAGATTAAGAGACGCAGAGAAATGGCTAGAGGACGTTGCAATCCCAGAACTACTGCCTCTAACCAGCTCTTCCTCTGCTTGCGCTTGAGGTGTCTGTCTATGCAGGACCACTCATCATCAAGGCTTCCACCCAGGTCCTGGATTGGCATTGTGGAGACTGCGGCTTGCAGGTTCCCTCCAGTGACAGCAAGGTGGGGGAGTGCCTGCGATATGCGCAGTGCCTCCTGGTGATGTCCTTCAAGGAACAGGCAAGAGAGCTACAAGAGGAGGTGGTGAGGCTGCAAAGCATCCTCCGCCCTGAGGACTTCATCGATTCCATGCTGGAGGAGACCTCTAGGACTGTGGAAGAAGCACTGCCAGAGGTGGTGCTAGAGAAGGAAAAAGACATGGACTCCCAGGAAGGTGAACACTGGAAGCTTGTGACCTCTGGCACCGAGCAGAAGTCTTCATCTCCACCTGCAGCATTTTTCCTGGAGAACAAATATGGGGGTGGCCCTGGCATCAGAGGAGTAGGAACATGTTCTGCTGGTGGAAGAGGCCAGATCAGGCATCCCCAAGATGCCTGCCACCAAGAGGAAGTGATGGGTGGTGGTAGTTGGAGACTCCCTTCTGTTGGGACAGAGGCATCCATCTGCTGGCCTGACCTGTTGCCTCAGGAGGTCTGCTGCTTGCCCAGATCTGAGATGTCATGGAGGGATAACCGAAACTTATCCAACCCTCTGACTACTATCCCATGCTGCTCAACCATGTGGGCACCAATGATACTGCCAAGGGTGACCCTGAGCAGATCAAAAGTGATTACAGGTCTCAGAGTGCAAGGGTGAAGGGAATAGGGGTTCAGGTGGTATTCTTGATCCTTCTTGTCCAGGGGAAGGTCCTGGGCAGGAGTGGACACATCCTGCAGATCAGTGTGTGGCTGTGCAAATGGTGTTGCCAACAGGGCTAGGCTTTGGCTTCTTCGACCTGCGATGTTGTTCCAAGAAGAAGGATTGCTCGGAAGAGATGGGATCCACCAGACAAAGAAAGGGAAGAGCATCTTTGCAGACAGGCTCACTAACCTAGTGCAGTGGACTTTAAACTATAGGTTTGCTGGGAGGGTGGAGTTCAAAGCCCTGAGGTAAGTGAGGAAGTGGGTGACCTGGAGGGAGTAACAGGGGAGGGCCTTCTCATTCTTCCTGAGAAAGCAGGACAATCAGCTAGTTACCTCAGCTGTCTGTACGTGAATGCATGGAGCCTGGAAACAAGCAGAAAGAATTGGAAGTCCTCACAGAGTCATGGAACTATGGTTTAATTGAAATAACAGAGACTTGGTGGGATAGCTCACATGACTAGAGCACTGTTATGGATGGATACAAAACATTTTGGAAGGGCAGAAGATGAGGGGGAGTTGCGCTTTATGTAAAAATGCTGTATGTTTGCTCAGAGCTCTGGTATGAAACTGGAGATAGGCCTGTCGAAAGTCTCTGGGTTAGGGTCAGAAGGGAGAGCACAAGAGTGATGTTGTGGTGGGGGTCTGCACCAGACTAGGAGGATGAGGCTTTCTTCAAACAGCTAGCGCAGTAGTCACCAGCCAGTGGATCTTGATCCACCGGTAGATCTCAGAGCCTCTTGCAATAGATCTTGGAGGTTCTTGGAGTTGATCCAAGGCTGGGGTGGGGGGCTGAGTGCCCGCATTGCATGCACACATGTGCCTCAGCCCAGCACATCAGTCCATGGAGGAGGAAAGGGGCGGGGGCTAGTTCAAGGCCCCTTTAGTGAGGGACAGTGCCACAGAGGCAGGAACAGGGGTAAGTTGAGTGGGACCCCAGCTGGGTGGGATTTACCTGCTGGGGAGGCATGCCCCCAAATAATTTTTTCTTCCTCTGCCTCGATCTCCCTCCTCCCCACAGACTTACCTGCTGGGCAGGGAGGAGGGGGTGGCGGCAGCACATGGTAGATCTTGGGCTGCTTCTAAATCCCAAAGGTCATTTCCTACTTAAAAATGTTGGAGACCACTGAGCTAGCAGAGGTTTCCCCATCACAGGCTCTGGTTCTCATGGGGGACTTTAGTCACCCTGACATCTGCTGGAAGGGCAACAGTGCACAGGTAATGCAGGAGTGCTGGGGAAATGTCTTGGTGCAAATGTTGGAGACCAACTAGGGACTGTGCTCTTCTTGACTTACGACTCACAAACAGAGAAGAATTGGTGGGGAATGTGGAAGTGGATGGCAATCTGGACAGCAGTGATCACAAAATGATTGAGTTCAGGATCCTGAGGAAAGGAAGGAAGGAGAGCAGCAGAGTAAGGATCCTGGACTTCAGAAAATCTTGGACTTCAGGAAACTTGTCTTACTCAGGGACCTGATGGGCAGGATCCCTTGGGAGAGCAGTCAGAGGGGAAAGGAGTTCGGGAGAGATGGTTGTATTTTAAAGAAACCTTACTGAGGATTCAGAAGTGAACCATCCTGAAGTGCAGGAAGACTAGCAAGTATGCCTGAAGACCAGCTTTGCTTAGCAGGTAACTCTTCAGTGAGCTAAAACACAAAAAGGAGGCTTGCAAGGGGTGGAATTTGGACAAATGAAATTTGGACAAACGTGTATAAGAGTATTGCTCAGGCATGCAGGGATGAAATCAGGAAGACCAAAATGCAAGTGGAATTGCAGCTAATAAGGGATGTGAAGGGTGACAAGAAGGGTTTCTACCTGTATGGCAGCAACAAAAGGAAGACAAGGGAGAGCATGGGTTCCTTACTAAATGGGCGAGGTGGCCTAGTGATAGATGATGCTGAACAGGCTGAAGTACTCAATGCCTTTTTCACCTCAGTCATCAGAGACAAGGTCAGCTCCCAGACTACTGCACTTGGCAGTACAGTTTGGGGAGGAGCAGCCAGCAGTGGCAAAAGAACAGGTTAGGGAGTGTTTAGAAAACTTAGATGTGTACAAGTCTATGGATCTGGACACAATGCACCTGAGGTTGCTGAGTGAGTTGGCCAATGTGACTGCAGAACTGCTGGCCATTATCTTTGAAGACTTTTGGCGATTGGGAGAGGTTCTGGATGATTGGAAAAGGGAAAATATAGTTCCCATCTTTAAGAAAGGGAAGAGGAGGATCTGGGGAGCTACAGACTTATCAGCTTCACCTCAGTCCTTTGAAAAATCATGGAGCAGGTCCTCAAGTAATCCATTCTAAGCACTTGGAGGAGAAGGTGTTTTATGAACAGTCAGCATGGATTCACCAAGGGCAAGTCATACCTGACCAACTTGATTGCCTTCTATGAGAAGGCAATCCATTTGATGACTGGCTCTGTGAATGTGGGGAGAGCAGTGGACATGATATACTTTGACTTCAGCAAGGCTTTTGATATGATCTTCCACAACTTTCCTGCAAGCAAGCTAATGAAGTATGTGTTGGATGAATGGACTGTAAGATGGATAGAAAACTGGCTGGGTCATTGGGCTCAAAGTATAGTAATCAATGGCTCGATGTCTACTTGGCAGTCAGTATCAAGTGGAGTGCCCCAGGGATTGGTCTTGGAGCTGGCTTTGTTCAATATCTTGATCAATGATCTGGAAGATGGGATGGAGTGCACCCTCAGCAAGTTTGCAGATGACACCGAGCTGAAGGGCAGTAGTAAATATGCTGAAGGGTAGGGCTAGGATTCAGAGAGACTTATGCAAATTGGAGAATTTGACCAAAAGAAATCTCTTGAGGTTCAATAAGGAGAAGTGAAAAGTCCTGTACTTGGGACAGAACAGTTCCACGTGCTGGTACAGGTTGGGGACTGACTGGCTAAGCAGCAGTTTTGAAGAAAGGGACCTTGGGGTTACAGTGGGCAATAAGCTGAATATGAGCCGACAGTGTGCTCTTGTTGTGAAGAAGGCTAACGGCATACTGAGCTGCATTAGTAGGATCAGTGTCAGCAGATCAAAGGAAATGATTCTTCCTTTCTATTCAGCACTGTTGAGGCCACATCTGGAGTACTGTGTCCAGTTTTAGACCCCCCCATTACAGAAAGGATGTGGACAAATTTGAGAGAGTCTGCACTGTGGAGAGAGTGGGGGGAAATACAAATGGTTTGGAGGCTGGGGCACATGGTTTGTGAGGAGGGGCTGAGGGAACTGGGCTTATTTAGTTTGGAGAAGAGAAGACGGAGGGGATTTGATAACAGACTGCAGCTACCTGAAGGATGGTTACAAAAGAGCTAGACAGTTTTCAGTGGTGGAAGGTGACAGAACAAGGATCAATGATCTCAAGTTGCAGCAAGGGAAATTTAAGTTAGATGTTAGGAAAAATATTCTCATTAGGTGGGTAGTCAAGCACTGGAACAGGTCAACAGAGAGGTTGTGGAATCTCCATCCTTGGAGGCTTTTAAAACCTGGGTAGACAAAGCCTTGGCTGGGATGATATAGTTGAGACCGGTCCTGCTTTGAGCAGGGGGTTGGACTACATGACTTCCTGAGGTCCCTTCCAACCCTAATTTTCTATGATTCTATGATTAAATAATGTGTAGGTATATTTTTTTTAATTCCTCAAACTTTGCCGTGAAATTAGCTTTTTCTACCCAGTTTGTGTAGCATCAGTATTGAAAATCATCTCTCTGGGTTGCAATGCAGAACATAGCAATTTGTTATATGGTATCCAAATTTAAGAGATAGTCTAAGCCAATTATTTAGGATGGAATGAACAGGTTTAGACCATGGCAATGTCTAGAGCAAATGACAACTTCTGTTATGAGGAATACAAATTGCAAGTCAGGGAACCAGTGTTTCTTTTCTTGGTTATTTCTTCTACTTTTCTGCAATTGCTGTGAGATTTCATCAGAATGTGAACAAGGCTGTCTTCAATGAGGTATTTGTCATGCAAATAGCTCACTAATGCTGCTTTTTCCTTAGGGTTAGAAGAGGCCAGACATTATTAGCTACAGGATCATGTTAATTTTTCAGTTCAAATTCAACCTGATTATTTTTCCAGTCACACTTGGATAACAATCCATTTTCAACATACATATCCCCAATTATAAAAAAGATTTTACTGCATACTTCTGGGTTTTTTTGTTACTGTTATATCACTGAAATCAGCATCATTTTGTTTAAATGTAGAAGGGATGCACAGAAAACAGAGGTCTGAAACTCTATTTTAGAATTCCTCTTAATGCTGATACACTTTTTCTCTGCACATATTGCTTTTATGAGATATTGGTTGCAATATTTTTGTTTTTTAAGTGAATGACAGCTGTGCTTTACAGTTATGGTAAGCCATAGGATTGTGATAACTTCTTCTTGGAAACTGTTCAACACATCCTCAGTACTCTTAGAATCCAATCATCAGAGAAGTACAAAAGGGAGTTTCAAATACCATTGCTAATTAAAGGAACAGAGGCGTCAGAAGAAATCATTTAAAGGAAGCTTTAGAGTAATTTTTCCATATTGGTCTGTTTTCTAATTTTATCTAAAAACACTTAGAACAAAAAAAAAAAAAAGGCGGTGAATAGTAGTCTGTTCTAATAATATTTTGCCATATATATTCAACAGTATTTTCTCATTATTGTGTAGGGCTTGAAAAGATTTATTTGGATTTAGAAATGTATACCTAGCATCTGTAGATTTGAGTGAAGGTCTGATTAATCCAAGTCAGGGTTGTCCAATGTGTGGCCAGCGAAGGGTTACCCCATGGGTTGTAGGCTCCTGCCTAACTACTGCTCCTTCTGCTGCTGGGGTCTCTGGGTCCCCCTGCCCCTTCCTCCTCTGAGGTTTGATTTCTATCCCAAGCCCTGAGGCCAAGGTGACAGGAGCCTGGGGAGCCTACACAGTGAAGGGACTTTATAGTCTTATGCACCAGGACAGCCTGTGCAGTGGAGGGGGGAGAAGGGGTGCACATCATGGGGCCTGGGGACTCGCATTCTGTGAGGCACATAGTCTTCAGCCATATAGAAATTGGGCAGCCCTGACTCAAGTGAAAAACTCTGTTCCCTAAAACTGTTAGCTTGGAAGGCTTTGACTGCAAGGGTGCACTGATAAAGATTTCTTTGGCCATCACCGATGTCTGATTATTAATCAGCCATATTGACCGATATTGATCTGATTTGCCTATATACAGCCCAGTAGTATGGAGAGCAGGATCGGGCCAATAATTCTGTGGTGGGGAAAGGGGCGTGGGGAGGCAGATCGAGGCCCCCACGGTGAGGGAGGGAATAGGGCTGAGGCGGGGCAGGCACTGCCCAGGTCAGGCCAGGGTGTGGAATGGCGCCATGGGCGGCTTGTCCCAGGTGGGACAGGGAGGGAGTGCGGGGGGTGACTCTTGCCACTGCTCGCACCCCTGGGGGAAGCATGGGGGGGCATATTCCCCCTGGATCTGTGTGTGGGATGGGGGTGGGCTGCTTGCTGTGGGCCCGGGGCCAGGGGCTGCGTTGGCCTCTTCCCAGTGAGGGGGCTGGACCAGGGCTGTGTTCGGGGTAGGGCAGGGTGGGGTGGCGGTGGCACTGGCACTGGGAGGGGGGCTGTGGGGTGGCTATGGCAAATGTTGGGGTGATGTTATCAGTGACATTACCGGCTACGCCAGCCAAAAAGAGCCATTGCCAATAATGTCAATTTTCCTTTTATTGGTGCCGATCCGATATGGACCAATATATCAGTGCACCTCTCTTTGACTGTACCATTCCTGTACATTAAATTAATCCACACTTAGTAGCCTCCCTAAGACTTTCTAATATTTGTTTTCATTTGGCAGTAGCTGGGTGATTTGGAAATGTTTCCTTCCTGTTGCAGCATTTGGAATGAAGTCTTTAGGTTCTATCCAGAAAGTATAGGAAGGCAGCATTCCTCCTAGCTTTACCAGCTCAGTTTGTTTTCCTGCTCCCATAATTTAGACATTTCCCATGAGTCTGTCTTAGGTTCAGTATGTGGGCCTATGAACTAAGTGTTTGAGCCTTCCTATGGCATGTTGATGTAACTATAGATATAAAAGATATTGTGTGTGTAGATGTGTAAATCTGTATAGGATGTTGCCTGTGTTTTTCCTCTTAAAAAAGAAGCAAACAAAAAGCCCCCAGTGTTGCTGTGTAGATATGCAAAACATTTACAAGGGTAAGTGGGACAATCAACCATTTCACATAATTAATACCATTTCAACAATTTCTTTGCTTACTGTATAGACATACCGTCAGGGATTCTCGCTGGATGGATAAGTGAAGTTAGGGAAATGAATGGCCAAGAAGAGTAAGAGTGCTCATTTCATCTTATGCTATTGCTTTTTTTAATGGATGGAAAATATGGGGGAATCAGATTTTAGATACCACTTAGATACCCTATTAACTTTTAGCTTAAGAGAGTTGTAAGCCTGTTTCTATAAGACATTGGTTATAAAACTGCATAGGCAGTAGTTCAAAAAGAAATTGTTAAAAATATATATATTTGAAAAACTCACTTTTTTCCCCACCATGTTGTTCTCACAGCTCAACTCATCTCATATGCTGCATTTCTCTACTCCAAGAATTTCAAGTCCCATCTTCCGCACCCTGAGCCCTATAGCACTTCTGTCTACCCACTTGGACTCTAAGAAAGAGACTGGGTTACCCAGGAGTCAAACAGCAGAGGGTCAGTCTTCCTCTTCCTGCTCAGCTGGCCGTAGGCAACTTCCTGTCATTCCCAGTGGCAACAAGTTTCCCCCTGTCATTCGCATCTCAAAAGCACAACTCCAGCAGGTGAATAAGTCTTCATCTTCATAAAAACTACTGCACTGTATCAGTCATTTTCAAAGTTGTAAGTTTCTTAGCTGCTTGACATAGCACAATAACAGAATGTTCTGACAAACAGCCACTGGAGAAAAGCATTTTGGGAGAAATCTGTTTTAGGAGTAGCCATTTTGTGAGAAAGATAAGTGAGTCCACCAGAGGAGGTGAAAGTTTGTCAGAAATATTTGTTAGATTTTCAGAGCACAGAAGAGTTAGAAAGACCTAATGGATGTTCCATCCTGGATCTGGATAAAGGCAAAATCATTTGGGATTTGTTTGAGATATGCTGGAGTGGGTGAGGATAGGTTTAGGTTCTTTAAAGGAATTTGAAATGTGAAAACATGGGACAGTAAACCTAGGGAGTGGATTTACTGTTAATGGTAACATTGCTCAGAAGAGTAGTGTCTTCACTGTTCTATACTGTGTCCATATTTCCAGTTTCTGTCCAGTGAGAAAGAGATGAAGGTTCAGAATCACAATCTATGTTCATCGTGGTTTCTGTAGTGGTCACAAGTATGTTATCTGAGGTTTGCTAAGCAGCTTCAGCTTGCAATGACTGCTAAAGCAGTGTGACATAACACCTATTACATACAGATCCAAACAACTCATCTTCACCATTACACCATAAATGTTTCATCCATACTATAAAAATGATTTCTACATTGTTGTCTGTTTCCTGCATATTTATTATTATTTCTCTTCTGAAAGGCTTATTTTTCTATAAAACATGGACAGATATATTGATTCTGTTAAAATATTTTTTCTCAACAACAGCTTTTTTCAGTAATTTAATAGGATCAGCGGCTGGTGATAACAGACAAATAATGCAGTAGGTATATGTATGACTGGCTCCAGTAATCAGTGGATTCTCTGTAGTACCAGGCAGTTTTTCATTTCCATATAGAATCCTAGTTCCTCTTCCCAGCTTCACAGAAATGGGTGAATGTGGAACCAGTTTGAAAGTAACAGCTTTGTGATCTCAATAATTGTGAATCTCGTGACCCCACAATGACTGAAATGTTTACAAGGGAGAAAAAAAATGTCATTAATAGTTAAACTGTTTCTTGGGGTTGCTTCTTTTATCCCAGGATGCAAAATGGTTTAATTTTTTTAAATCTGTGCAAATAGTTTTGTTTCATTTTTTCTGTCAAAAATATTAAGAATTGAAGGTTCATCTAACAAATTGTTTACATTATTCAAAGCAGGTAGGTTGGCCCCTGATATGCAAATTGTATATTATTTTTCCAACAGCAGTTTGACATTTCTAATCCACAAGAACTTATTGTCTGCTTTTTCAATTGCAATGCACACTACAAGCTCATAAGTCCTTAGTTCATTCTGCTAAACAGGGTCCCATGTTTCAAGGTCACTGGGAGTGCCTACACGAGATGCTGACTGCTCAGTAACCGAAAAATACTGCTCAGTAGTGCATCACAGCATGGACGGTGCTAATATGCTACTGCGCAGTATTATTAGGCTACTGTGCAGTAGTATCACCTAAAAGACATTCGCTGGTGCTACTGCACAGTAACTTTTGTTACTGCGTGTTTATTTAGTACTTGCTAATAAAGTACTAAATAAATGCACAGTAACAACTGTGCAGTAGCATCTCGTGTAGATGCACCCACTGAGCCTTAATTTTTTGCAAGGTTTTCTGATGTCATGGTGCAATCATGTTCGCTTCTGTAGCAAGTGGAAATTTTCCAAGAGCATAAACACAGAAACACTTTAAAAATGGAGGTTTTCCTTCAATTAAATATTAAAAATGAATATAAAAAGATTATATATATAAATATTAGTGCTGAATATATTTCCATACATTTCCTATTGTGTAATTAACAGTTTGGTGCATCATTCATAACTAATAAACTGCAGAAATTGTGGAACTGTGCTGCAGAATTTACATCCAGAGCACTCCACAATAAATGATTCATTGGTCCTGAAATCAGGAAAGGAAATTTTCTTCCCTTTTCACTGCCAGGTGAGGGTTATGGAGCTGTAACTCAATGTTTCAGCATTTGGTTGTTGTGTTAGATTGATGATGCTTTTTATATATACTGTATATTTTAAAATTAACTGCTTTGCCACAGAGCAGTTAATATTTTTGTGTATGATGTGCTGCCTCCACCCATCTGGGATAGGGCTTTGGAGGCCCAGCACCACCTGACTTGATCAGGATTGGGCTCAGGGGCTCTGTGCTGCCCCCACCTGACTTCCATGTGCTGGGATTAGGCTGAATCTAGCACACAGGATCACAGTCAGTGAGTCTCCCCACAGGATAGATTACACACACCGGGGGCTGGATCTGGTCCACAGGTCAGGGGTTGAGCATCCTTTTGTTAGACACAGGTTGTGTAGGATAGTTTAGTCAGGGATGATCTTGTCCAGAGTTAATCCAGAGTTAAGTCCAAGCCTAATCTTGTCCAGAGTCCAGAGCCAAGTCCTGGAGGACTGGAAAAGGGCCAATGTGGCCCCCATTTTCAAGAAGGGGAGGAAGGAGGACCCGGGCAACTATAGGCCAGTCAGTCTCACCTCCATCCTTGGCAATGTCTTTGAAAAAATTATCAAGGCTCACATTTGCGAGAGCCTGGCAGGACAAATTATGCTGAGGGGAAACCAGCACGGGTTCGTAGCAGGCAGATCATGCCTGACTAATCTAGTCTCTTTTTATGACCAGGTTACGAAACGCATGGACACAGGAGTAGGGGTGGATGTCGTATACTTAGACTTCAGGAAGGCCTTCGATACGGTATCCCACCCCATACTGATGAACAAGTTAAGAGGCTGTGACTTGGATGACTACACAGTCTGGTGGGTGGCGAATTGGCTAGAGGGTCGCACCCAGCGAGTCGTGGTGGATGGGTCGGTTTCGACCTGGAAGGGTGTGGGCAGTGGGGTCCCACAGGGCTCGGTCCTTGGACCGATACTCTTTAATGTCTTCATCAGCGACTTGGACGAGGGAGTGAAATGTACTCTGTCCAAGTTTGCAGATGACACAAAGCTATGGGGAGAAGTGGACACGCCGGAGGGCAGG
>NW_005842641.1:760288-783120 GCF_000455745.1 Alligator sinensis
TTTCCTGCCTATGCAGGGGGTCAGACTCGAAGATCTATTGTGGTCCCTTCCGACCCTAACATCTATGAATCTATGAGTTTGGGATTGGAGTAGATGACCTCATGAGGTCCCTCCTAGCCCTACTTTCCTATGATCCAATCAAGAAGCTGTCTAATACAGTTCTCAAATAGATGAGGGAGGGGAAGCCCTTATATTTTTTTTTAGGGAAACTCTGTTACAGCCCTGATGGTCACAGTCATGGTTAAACTGATGTATAGCTAAAAAGGTTCTGATTTCAATCTGTACAGGATTGTTTTTCCCCCTCTCCCCTTCCCTACTTACGTTGGAGGCAGTCAGAATTGTTTAAGCAAGACTTTCCCCAGAAATATGTTTGCCTGAATAGAGAAGAACAGGTTTAATGACGGTAGAAATTTCAGGGATTTAGGGTAGCTCACAGCTGATGAAACAGTTTGTAACAGAAATGTAGATTTGGGAAAGCGCACTGAAATTCTACTAGCTCCTTTCTTTAAATTGTTTGAATTTTTTTAATCTATTATCTGCTACCACTGAACATAAAAGTATAGGAAAAAGAATGTTCTTATTATTAATGTATTTATTCTGTGAATTTGACAACAATGATGGGTGGATTAAAAAAACCAACAAACTCAGTAACTAGAAGCTTTCTTTGTTTTCACTAATTACCACTAGGCACTTCTGAAGTCTGGCCGTTAGTGGTGAGGTGACTCATAGTTTCACCATTTCCTTTGCCAGCCATTTTTTCTTTATTTGAATCTTTCATCCAACAAAATAAATTCTCAAAATAGCAAAATGTGATTTTAAAATCACAAAATTAGACGGGAAGACCGAAAGATGACGTATACCAGCAATTACTTAATTTCTTAAATTAGCTGGATTCATGGTATCCTTTATAAAAAAGTTTAGCC
The DNA here is from genome assembly GCF_000455745.1 of Alligator sinensis. Classification (NCBI taxonomy): domain Eukaryota; kingdom Metazoa; phylum Chordata; order Crocodylia; family Alligatoridae; genus Alligator; species Alligator sinensis. Next base: position 761,212 of record NW_005842641.1, read on the forward strand.
AATATACTTTTCTTCAGATGCAGACAGGTCTTTACAGTAGAGTTCTTGTACTTGCCTGATATGTCCAAACAATACATACAGATGTTTGGCATGTTCAAATGTTGTGCTGCTGCAGGGTTTGCTGGTATTTTGTGTTTGGAAGAAATAGAAGCTCTACAGACAATTTCATCACATCTGTCTTTGGTGCAATGAAAAATTAAGAATTATAGCACGTTAGATTAGCTTTGCCAGGGTGGAAGCTTTCCAAGTTGTAAATTAATGAAGAAACAATTAAGGGCAACAAGACAGTTAATGTGAGCCTGTGATATTTTTAAAATAGTACATTACCTGCAGAAAAAGCATCCATCTTTAGTGACAAGTCCTTCATGTCCTTTCTTCACCTTGCACCTTCCTTTAATGATAGTACGAGGTCTTAATGAAGGTCTGTACAGTAAATGAGCAATAGTAAGAGTATTTGGGCCCAGCCATTACTAGCTTTCTGAATGGATGAAACATCCTTGTGTTCAGGGTCACAGTAAAGCAAGAAGAATAAACACTGTAAAAATAAATGATTTTACCACTGATGTTTATAGCTCCTTAAATACACAGCACTTCAATAATCTCAGAATCTAAGGGAGCAAAAGTCCACACCTGTATGGCATGTCTGTTCCCATCCCTCCTCAGTTCTTTTTCTTATAGTTTTTAATGCCAATCTCCAAATTATTTTCAAAACAACTTTCATATGATACATATTATTTGCTCCATAAATTCATTATATATACTGGGAGTCCTGAAATGCTGGCTTAGGGAATCGAAATGGTAAATGGAGCATTTCAGCTCTAGATAGCTGACTCACTTTGGTGGTCAAAATTGTTGCTATCACATAGCTATTCCCTTAATTGCGTACATTAAATTAGTAAGCGGTTATGGTCCAATGTTTAGTAGCCAAATACATCATAAAACCAGTATTGCATTTGGCAGTAATTGGTACACTTGATGGCAGCCTCAGCAAAGGTGTCAAGGACTGTCAGACATAATTTTATTTCTGTCTGAAGATATTTTGTCTTACAAATAGCACCTTGGATCATTAAAACTGAAAAAGGTTGCACAAAAATTGCTTTATATTCAGTTTATTTTGTGAATTTATAAGTATTTTTTATGTGGTCATTTTTTTTCTTCTCATTGTTTGTATGAGTTTTTCAAATGACTGTAGGAGAGAGAAATCATTAAAACAGGTAAAAATAGGGGTGAAACAAAAAATAGATGTAGGTGTATAGTATCTTAAAGCACATTGAATTTATTTTTGCAAACTGACTCAATTTCAAGCTGTTAAGGAAAAGTATAGTGCATAGGGATACTGCCTTTTTCTTAGACATGGACACATTTGCAGCCGGTCCTACTCCATCTCTTAGGTGCCAAAATGTGAGCCTATTTCATCCTGTTCAGGTCCATGGAAAACAGTCAGCAGACAAGGCAGAAAGGTCCTCCTTTTGTTTGTTGCATTTATGATTGTATCTTATGGCTAAACTTTTGGCATGTTACAAAAATAGGCATGTTAGCATTTTTTCAGGGACTGGAACAGCATGAAATAGGATCATACTTAAGCATCTGTGTTCACTTCTAGGCACGTAATATTTGGAATAGAATTAGACTCTCTTTCCCATATGACCAAAATGTCAAGACAAAACTACTGACCAGCTCTTGGCAATGATGAGTGCCTCTAGCAGACGCCAACAAGATTACTTAAAGCCTATTTTTTCACACTATAAAACTAATGTTTAGATTATCAGCCTAGAACTTAAACAGGCTCAGAGTTCAGTTATGCAAAATGCTATGCAAATATTTTTGCAGAACCGTGCCCAGAAGAGGTTGCAATCAAAGTAATTTGATAGGGGACATGTCTATACTGTAAAGTTACTACACTGCTCTTCATGGACTCCTTTTTCTATTGGAAGGAGTGTACGGGGCTATCATGCTTCCAGCTTAGGAGGGAACCTACACAAAACAGCTTGACATGTTTCAGGGTGCCACTGGCCAAACATGGTAAATTTGCCATGTAGATCCCTCTTTAGGTATGGAGCTTTAAACACTGTTTGTGATCAGCTATATCAATATAGATGGACTTTACCTGAATGGATGAAACCAAACCATGTTGTAGCTGTGCAAAGGAGCTGTGCTCTGCATCTATTTTAGGGCCTGTCTATAGAGACAAAGCCACATTATATCACAGGTGGGCCTCCCAAGTATTCAAGCACTTCTCTGATATACCCAACATCTTGTATATGGATTTGAAATGAACGGAACAAAAAGTCATTCACAGACTAGATTGTGTTAAGAATAGTCTAAACCAAGACTACAGATTCTTATCCCATTACCTGGATTAGCTTTATTAACCTCTGTGTGCCTCAGTGGATTAACTGCTTTGTTTTTTTGTCTCCTACCCATCTTGCCCCTTTCAGCAGTACCATCTTCTTTTTCTTTCCCCTTCCATACGATTTGTATTCTAATCTCTACTTTCTGCAGTTCCTTCATAGCATCTGATGAAGTAAGATTCTGCTTACCAAAGCCTATACATCTCTGATTTAGCTAGTCTATAAGGTGCAACTCTACCTTGCTTTCTGCCTGACTTCAGACTAAAGCAGCTAACTACTTCCCTGTGTTAATGGACTTGGCCAAAGAGTAATTTAGTACTGGAGTAGGAGGAGTGTATTCCTGTAATCCTTTATATCTTTCTGCAAATCCTAAAACTTAAACACTTGTGAGTGGCAGAGGGAGGGTTAAAAAGAAAACTAACTTTTGATTGATCATAGTCATTTTTTGCAGAGTGCTTAGACATAGCCTGCAAACCTCCAGGGGTCCACAGACCACAAGTTGAAGACCACTGATTTAAAAAAATCGGACAAAATATTTTTATCTTTCAAAAAAGATATCTAAGTTGGAAAAGTACCAATCTTTAATAATGAGCTCTGAAATAATAGCTTTAATAATAGCTTTGAAAATGAAAATTCAAAGCTTTTCTAAAGTAATTTTATCTTCAGTTTTATTAATAAGTTTCTGAAAATTACAGACATTTTCTCTGCTGGAGCAGGAATTAATAGAGTTCTTAGTTTCAGAGAGATCATTTAAATATAACAAAATATAACAAAACCTATCCCTCAGCTAAGAAGAAAAGTGTATTTCTCATATCCTGTAGTTGGGACAATGATCAGCTTGTCTCAAAATTATTAAATTATTATTTATTAGTTGTGTTACCATAGTGTGGTGGAGTCCTGAATATTTCAGCTGCATTTTAAGTAGTGATGCTAGAGAATGACTGTTAGGGAAATTAGCAACAATGTTTTGCATTTAAAAATATAAAAAATATTTTAATATAATATGTATAATATAAACCTCTGTGTGATGGATTTAAAAATATTTATAATTTCCAGTGTCTTTTTTTTTACTTTAGTTACTAGTTAATTGGAAAGGCAGAATACAGAGGTATGAATTATAAAAGACCTTCCTTGATGATCTAATTTAATTTTCTACTGGAAATTATTAGATATTCTATCAAATCTATATTTAGAAGCAGTGAATAAAGTATGGTAGTAAACATATGATCTGTAGTAGTCCCTGTCCATTGGCCTTGCAGCAGAATCCAAAATCCTTTTTAGGGAGTCAGTGCCAAAAGGGTCTGTACCCAGGGTGGCAGGGACAGGGGCAGTGGCTGTAGCTGGGCTGGCTGCAGCGGTGGCTGCTGTTCTTGTGCCCACTGTAAGAGGTGCTCCAGTCACCCACCTCTCATTATTCTATTGGTCAGTAGATGCCAACTTTTCAGAGGCCAAGGTGTTGGCTTGAGCATCATTTTGGTTACATTACTGAGTCTCCATATCAGTTGGGCCTGAAGAATGAAAGCAATCATGAGGAAGTATGGATTTAGTGACTATGAAAATCATGGGTGAGATAGCAGCTTAGGATGTCATCTCTTCACTCCTTTAAGTTTATGAACACATGAAACCCCAAGCTTGCATGCTTAGAAAAAGGCTGGGTCCAGGTCATAGATAGAAGTGACTATTTTTTATCTGGAAATCTCCTATCAAGACCAAAGAAACCCAAATTCTCCTTCATGGTCTCAGAAAAGAAGTTGTAATAAATCATTTGGCTAACTTTTTATCATCCCAAAGGTGGCCTGTTATTGTGTGTTGGTGTTGGACAGAGAAGTGGAAGGATTTGGGCCGTGGGAAGGAATTTCTTCATACAGTAATAATCTGTCTCATTTATTTTCTCAAATCCCTGCAGTTTCCTTCTCTTCCTAGGGTAGTAGCACATCATTTTCCTCTTTCTTTAGCCAACAGGGAAGATTTTCTTTAGAAGATGTTCCATCTCTTGGGGATTGGAGCCAGCATCTTAGTGCCATGGAAAAATATTTTCTGGAGTTTTTGTTCAGGTCTTTTGTAACCCAAAGAAGAGCTTAGTGGAAAAATTATCCTGGGTCCTAGTGAAACCAGAAATTCAGGTTGCAAACTATTAATTTTTCCCTGACTACCAGAGAGTAAAGGTTTTGCTACTTTTGTGATCTTTAAAGAGTCTTACTCCCACATCCTTATAGCCTCATAGATCTATTATTTCTGCTAGATAACAGCTTTTTAAATATTGTCTTTCCTTCTAGTTTGGCCTCAGTTGCTTTGGGTTTTTTCAAAGCCACATCTGAAGTTGCAGCAGCCCTTGCAAGAAAGATCTCTGCTTAAGTGTGTCCTTAAATTATCACTTCTATTGATTAATTGTCAAGATTGAGTGCTGAGGCTGGTAAATGAGACACACCAGGCATTTTTGAGTCCCTGGTGTTTATGGTGAATAATAAGAAGGTATTCTACCTGCCTTGTGAAGGAAGGAATATTCCCATTCAAAGAGAGAATTGTGAAACTCTAAAATTGTCAGCAGTTTTCATTTTGTGGTCTGGGTCAGTGACCCAGAAAGCTGTCCTCTCTTTTTTTTCCAGTATCATATGCATTGCTCCTATGTGCTCAGTACAGGGTTCTTCACCTGGCAATTCCTACCTCTTGGGTCTAGTGGAAATCTAGACTATCTAACAAGAAAGAAAAGGACATGAATCTCTTTCTTCTCAGGTGCCCAAACTGCACAAATCTGTTGAAAAGCATCTCATTTCAAGAAATAAACAGGCTTCACATCACAGCTAACTTAGCCTGACGGGCTGATGCATGCACAGGAGAACCCAGCCAGATGAGAGATCATGGTCAAGCAGAGAGAACTGTTTCCACATAAACATGTTTGAGCTTAAGAGTGCCTGCTGGCTTTCTGGAACTTTAGAAGGAGAAAGAATGTCTTCATTAAACCAGCATAAGAATAGTTACTTGGGGTGCACCAACAGAGATTTTTTGGGCCAGTACCGATGGCTGATTTTTAAGGAGCCATATTGGCTGATACTGATATGACTTCTGATATGCAGGTGGGCAGCTTGGAGAGCAGCATCTGCTTGATAAGTCTGTTGTGGGGGAAGGGGCGAGGCGGGTGGTGAAGACTGAGGCCCCTGCAGTGGGGGAGGGAGTGGGGCAGAGTCAGGCAATGCCCAGCTGGAGTGGAGCACGGGACACAGCCGCAAGTGGCTCATCCGGGGGGCACCTCCCACCACTTCACACACCCCAGGAGGGCATGGGGGAGGCATGTGCCCCCAGATCTGTGCATGGGGTGAGGGCAGCCTGCCACTGCGGGCTGGGACTGGGGCAGCAGCCAGGGTAAAGTGTGGGACAGAGGCACAAGTGACTCATCTGGTGAGCGTGGGGGGTGGCTTCCACTGCTGCACGTATCCTGGGAGGGCATGGGACATGTGCCCCCGGATCTGTGCATGGGGTGAGGGCAGACTGCTCCTGCTGGCTGGGGCGGTGCTGGACTCTTCCCAGTGGGGGTGTTGGGCTGGGGCTGTGCTTGGGGCGGGCAGTGGCAGCGCTGGAAAGGGAGGGTTGGAGGGCTATGACAAATTTTGGGGTGGCTGTAGCTCCCCTCCCACAGCCCTTCTCCTAGCACCGCTGCTACCTGCCCTGAGCACAGCCCAGCCCAGCCCCCTGCCCCTACCCCAGCCCCACTCCCTCCCTTACCACGGGGGTCTCAATCTGCGCCCTCCCCCCCACCTCCCCTTCCCTCACAACAGACTTACCAGCTGGACTCGGCTGTGTGCATGCATGGGGTATTTATTGGCAACGTTATTGGTCACAGCCAAAATAAAGCTGATTGCCGAAACTGCCAATTTTTCTTATATCAGTACCTATCCGATATGGGACCAATGTATTGGTGCACCTCTAGTAGTTCTCTCTCAAAATTGACTGGGACAGTGTCGCTGGTAGGTGTTGTAAGGCTTCGGTCCCTTTCTGGTTGGTGCCTTCCTACCCAGCGATGTCAGGATGAGACCGCACCCTGAGGCCACCTAGATGGTTCTGAGTGCTGTCCCTACTCACCTGCCATGACTTGGATGTTGATAGATGGGGAGTCTATTCCCTGTCGGTGGTCCCAGAGAGGTCGTGGCCCTGGTCTTTCTTCATGGGGCTCCAAGCCTCCCCGTTACCCCACCCTTACCACATCCACAGCCTGGGAGAGCTCTGCTCCCTGTAATCTTCCCTGGGACTATCACTTCTCACCTGTGAGGCCCACCCAGGTGTGGCCAGGTATGTTTGGCTGTCAATTGCTCTGGATAACTAAAGCATGCCCTGCCTGGGGTAACGATAACTTAGAAGTTTCTTTGCTCAAAGCGAAGATGTTTGGCGTCTGCCGATTAAATATAATGGGACTCTGGCTCCCCAGGACCCCTTTACCTCCCTGGGATGGGCGAATGAATCTTCGTCTGTCCCTCTGGTTACCTTTCCCAGGGATCAGCAGGCTAGGAGTTAATCACTCCTGCTCCCACCACCTGGTAAAGGTCGCCTTTTCCCCACTGGGCTCTGGGTCAGTTGCCATCTGCTCCTCCCTCTTCACCCAGCTGCCCGTTGGGTCTTGTCCTTGCTCGCTGCCCTTCTCCACCAGGGTAGCTGAATGTTCCAGTGCAGCCTGGTCTTCACTCACAATGGCGGGGACGACCTCCTTCTCCCTGCCATGCCCCTCTGGCCAACTTCAGCTCCCCGAGCCTTGACCTGTGGTTTTCCTCACCGGGGTTTCCTGGTGGACGCTGGGGCTTCTTGCCATGTGCCCAGCTCCACTGATCCTACCCGGCTCTGCCGCCTGCCTTTCCCCGCCAGCGCTCTGCCTCTCCCTGCTCAGCTACACTGCCCGTCTCTCCCTGGTGGCGTTTTCCACTCCCTCCAAGCAGCTGGGTGTTTTTCCAGCTGCCTTTTAAGCAGCCAGCACTGCTTTTAGGCCCTGCCCCCGGGGCTCACTGATCTGCAGGCTCAGGCAGCTGTGGAACTGCCGAGCCTGCATTCGGAGTGTTCTTTCAGCTGCCGCTTGTCCCAGTCCCTGCGGTGAGTATCGGGGCTTGTCAGGCAGGATCCCAGGACATGTTGGGAAGGGGGCTTCTGCCTCCCCTCCCACACACCAACAGCCCAAGTCTCTTCTTGTCTTCAGTTAAGTGGAAGAGAACTTAGTAAAAGCTCTATGAATCTCATATGACTTGAATTGCCATGCATGCTAGCTCATCATATCAGAAGTATTGCCAAGAGATTAGACACTTTGTGCAGAAATATTTGGTAACTTTCTAAACAATGGGGATCCTCTCTATAAATCTATCAACAAGAAAAAAAATCTAGATGCAGTAGTCTGTCAGTTGTCCAGAACCAGGGCATTTGGAGTACAGCACATTTTCTATTACATGGATTAACAGATTTGTTTATGATTTTTTTCTTCTTTTGTCTTTGTTTGGAAGATACGTTAGAAAAAATAAGAAATCAGCACTTAACGGTACGCAACATTGGTGAGATCACATAGATCCTCCTCTGCTGACCTCCTAATTGTATCTCTCATCTGGATCATTTCCTTATTCTTTTGTGTTCAAGACCTGCTACGATAAGGACAAGCATTTCATCAAGAATCAGATTCCTGACATCTCTCAGCCTGCCTTTTGACTGAGAACTTCTGAAACATTAGGGTTTCAATTGAGGTGGACCAAATCATTTTCTTATCTCACAAAGCAGCCTGTTGTCCAAAATCTCTTAGTTGGTATAGTCTGTTTTATCAGCATGACATAGGACTGGAAGGGTTCAGATTTCCTTAAGGTTTTCATAACATTTAGCCCCTGAATTCTTAAAGATACTGATATCAATTCCTGGAACCATAGGGAACTAGGGCTTCATGCATGGAGAAGGGTAGCTTTGTTTCTATAGTATCCTATAGAGATCCTCCGTATCATTAGGATTAAATTACAATCCATGAGGCAAAATGGCTTATGGACATTAGGAATGGTGTGTTTTAAACTTTAAAAAAAGGAGTAATTAGAGATGTGATTCATTAGGGAGATCAATTAAAGGGGAATAGGATGTTAGAAAGTTGTCTCATTTCTTGGTCCTTTTTTCCTGGAATGTAACATCCCATTTTTTCTCCATTCTTGTACATTTCCCTTCATACTCTGAATGTTTCTTAGGGTATTTCTTATTAAAACCCAGGATCTGTGCAGTAGTAGACCAGTCATGAACATTTTTTATGCTTACTTTCTCTTTGTTTTTGATGACTGGATCAGTATAGTACATATAAGACCTCAGAAAACATTTGAATTTTTCCTTGAATCCTGAAGTGAGATAGAGACTATGACTTAAAATGAAGGTAAAGTTTCCTTAAGATGAATGAATCAGACTGAAATTAGAAAGAGGAGGACTGTACCCTTGAGGATGTAAACACTCTTCAATTTGATTGGTTTTCAACATGCCATTCTGATTCAGTGAATAGGAGAGTAACAGGGACTGTACTGTATTGATCCAGTCACTGAAAGCAAACTAGCAGGTAAATGAGAATACAATTTGCCATTTGCTGCCAAGGATTCTAGACACCTAGGGGCTTTGTTGCACATTAATTTAAAGCAGCTCTTGGAGCTCTTAATCCCTGGATTGTCCACACATTAACACCTGAAACTAGTTTTAAGCACACTTTAAATGACTTAGTCATACCATTCCAGGGAGGTGGATCTTTCATCCGTTTTACAGTTTATGTTCCGTTAATGTGTGGTCACTCCCCACAGGTGAACCATCCAAGTTGCAGCCCTTCAACATCCTAGTATGCAGTGCCTTCTCTCCAACCCCTCTGTTGTGTGGACAAACTTTCCACCCCTGAACTCTACTGCCTAGGGGTGTGGGGTGCTGGCACCAAGCCAATTCCTCCTCCCACCCCAGGGTTGCAACCACATGCAATCAGCCTGCAGAGCACATGCCAGCTAGCCAGGTTGCAGGACATGGACAGGCCCAGGAGTGGGGTCTAGAGGCTCAGCGGGGGAACAAGGTAGGGGGCCAGATAGGGTCCCCATAAGCTGGGGTTTCCTTCCCAGGGCAGGGTCAGTATTTCGCCCAAAAGTGCCTTCCCTACTGCTCCCACCTCCCAGCTACCCTGGGAGACGCAACCAGTACACCCCCGCCCCTACAATTCCAAATCCCAATGTATTAAAATAACAACAGCAGAAGCAGCGGCCAGACAGGCAGGTTAGCCCTTCCCTGCCTGTTCCCTTGGTACTGACAGTGCAGGCAGCCACAAGTAAGTAATGCCACAGGGGCAGCGGGAGACAGGAAGCAGGGAGGGATCCCTAGGGGGTAGGGGGTGAAGGGGAAGCCTGGAATGGGGTTGTTGGGTGGGGGGCTGGGGAGGAAGATTCTTACCTTTCAGCTCTCCAGGCTCCTGCTGACCTGAAGTGCGACTGCTCCAAACTCAAGCTAGCTCTAACACCTATCAATGTTTGTGCAGCTCACAGGGTAAGGTGTAACAAGGACCTAAGTGGGAAAAGCTACTGCATTGTCATTCTCAGTTGGAACAGCTTGGGATTTCAGCTACCTTCCTCCTTTCTGGTTATTTCTTCGCTTTCTCCTTCTACAGCCAGTGAAAATTCAATTTTTCGTACTTTAGTGGCAGGAGAAGAGATGTTCATCCTTTCTACTAAAATATTACCTTCACAAAGGCAGTGGTGCACTAAGACCAGCTTCACAAGTGTAAACTCCTGTTTCTAGCTGACTAACAGAAGGCAGAGTAGATTTGCACTTTTATAGACTAAGACAAAGATGTATAGCGTAGGTTTCATAAGCAGAGGGCTTACTTCATCAGATGCTGTGAAGGAGCTGCAGGAGGCAGAGCTGCTAAATAGAAAGCCGTGATTAGAATACAAAGGTAGGGAATTCGAATTAATGATTAGAATACAAAGAGTAGAGCTGCTTTCTGATTGGTAGCTCTACTTCCTGCAGTCCCTTCACAGCATCTGATGAAGCAAGCCATCTGCTTTCAAAAGCTTATGCTATACATCTCTGATTTATTTGGTCTTTGAAGGTGCAAATTTATCCCACCTTCTGCCTGATTTCAGACTAACACAGCTGGCTACCGCTCTATAGGTTTTTTGAACTGCATCCCATAGTCTAAGATTTAAATATTGGAATGATAACCTTAAATTTTAGGGACTTAAGAAGAGCAGTGTAATAAATCACAGAATGATGTGGCTATTTTTTCCTTAACACAAAAAAATCAGTTTCTGTAACTTCAGTTTTGTTATGCAATATGGCTAATGCTTCTTGTGTTGTTTCTGTAAATTACTTGTGTCAGCTGAATGTTGTGCTTGAAGGCAAACATGATCCTAAAACAACAGAAGTCCTTGCTTACATGATATTGTTAAAAATGAACAAAAAGAATGAACCTCAGTATAGCTGTTACATACATATTGTTCATGTTGCTGTCAGCTCCCAGTGTCTTTTTGGCTCTCATAGAAGTAGATTTAATATAGTCAGTATTAACTGAGATATTTGCCCCCAGGACCTAACAGTTGAGTCTGATTTTATGAACCAATGGTATCGTTCTGTTTGATATTCTAAAAGCACATTGAGCTCTGTAGAGAACTTCTACTGCAGCAAGTTCTAGTGGCACCTATTGTATAACACTGCAGATTCCATGACAGCAGTGAAAGTGGCTGCAATCAGCTTCCCCTTCCCACGGCAAAGAATCCAGGAGGATTTTGTGGCCATCATCAAGTTCCAGTCATCAAGTTTCCTCCTCTTTCATTCCTGACTGCACAGTTTGACAGTTTTTACAGTAATGTGCACTTCTGACAATTTTACTCTTAATATGAATATGAATGCGTAAAACCTCCCCCTAAAAATATGCACAATATTATGAAAATAAAATATAAAACTTAAGAACCAGCTTCAGGAGTAAACTGTTCTCTGGCAGGATTCTTGATGATGCTCCCCTTTTTTGGCAGAGATCATTTTTGTTTTCACATGGCATACACCACACATTTTGTCCCAAGGTAGTGGAGATTATTATTTTCTAATTCTGTTTATGAAATGCTGTTTATGAAATTAGCTAATTTTTATTCTATTATTTGAACATGATAATCGACAGAAACAGGAAAACTTTGAACATGCACTGTATTCTAACAAATGTAATCTATATAACATGGTATTCCTCAGCTTTTCATCTTTTTCCTTTAATTTTCTATTATAGATAACCATACTCAGGCCTTCAGTGGCATCCACCCAGTCTGCTTCTGAGAGCTTTCATTATGGCCACCAGCTAGAGAAGAGAGACTGGGACAGTCAGCCTATGGAAAACACTGTGGAACTTTCTTCTCCTAAGGAGAATTTTCTTGGATTGATAGTGACAGACAGTGCACTTCCAAATAGTGCCAGCAGACCAGATTTGGTGCTTCAGTTGGATCATATCAGCCAGGAGGGGCTTGGGAGAGAAGAACATGTCAAAGAATGTGTCAAATTAATAGAGTATGGCCAAAAGGATGTATTTGAACAAAATAGCAGGAGGCACAAAGAGGAAGACCCTGAACATCTCCCTGTAAAATCTGAAGAAGAAAGGCTTCCCATCATTTCTGAGGATGCCATTGAAATACTAAGCAAAGGGCAGAATTCTCCTCCACTAGCAAACTCAAAATCTGCAGAGGAGGAACCTCCAGCCACTGTTGAATCTGCTGAAGAATCAAAGCCGAGGACTTCTTGCTTGGTGCCAAATCAAGACGCAGACCTTGAAGTTCTGAAATCAACAGGAGCTGAAAGGACAGATGTTGTTCCATCAAGAGTTATTGACCCATTTGCTGAGAGAGAAGGAAAACAAATAGTAGCAGTGCAGGAAAATGGTTTCCATGATAATGAGGAAAATGATCGTGCTGAAGACTTGAAATGCCACCAAGTGGCACTTACTACTTTTTTGCATCAGGAGGGCAAAAGAGAGAAAAATGCCCCAAGAAATGGAGAATTGTTTCATTGCATTTCAGAGAATGAGAGTTCTCATCAGTCCAAGAAAGACATAGTTAGATCACCCTTTGTGTTCAGGCAGAGTCGCATACCGGTTTTAGCACAAGAGATAGACATGACATCAGAATCCACTTCTCCTGTGTCAGCAAAGGAAAAACTTCTCTTAAAGAAGGCACATCAGACAGACTTGGTCAGGCTACTTGTGGAAAAGAGGCAGCTTAAATCCTTCCTTGGTGACCTTTCAAGTGCCTCTGATAAGTCACTGGAGGAAAAAGTGTCTGCTGCTCCTGTACCATTTTCTGAGGATGAAGTCTTATCCTCTTTTTCCAGACTGACACTGGACTCACATTTGGGCAAGCAAGGTGAGGATGGCTCTTTGTCACCCAGTAGCCCTCAGTCCAGAAAAAGCAAGATTCCAAGGCCAGTGTCTTGGGCTACTACTGATCAAGTCACCAGTTCAAGCTCAGCTCAGTTCTTTCCTCGGCCACCACCAGGAAGACCACCACCAAGACCTGGAGTAGAAGCCAGGTAATACAGGCAACCTAGAAACAGTTTTTAAATATTTTACTTTAGAGTTGTTTGGAATAAGTTTGCAGTAAGTAAGCAGTGGTGATGGCCCAGACCTTCTGTCATTTGTAAACCCATTTCTTTTAAAAGTACTGTTTTTGAGTTATGTGAGAAATACCATGACTGGTTAAAAAGAACTTTAGCTTAAACACAGATGTTAGACATTTGCAGTTCTTTAGCGTGTGACAGAAGGATGTCGCAGTCTCCCTGCTGACCTCTGTAATAGACCAGCAGAATTTTAAAATGCTTGTCTATAGTTAAATCTGTATTCAGAACATAATTGAAAATGACCTGATTTTAAGTAGTGCTTAAAAACTCACAAAACTCATTGAAGTTAATGAACCCATTAAAGTCAGTCAAGTGTAGGCCAATTACTCATGGGCCCTTGTGGATAGGCAGCCATGATCCTGTTTCTTGTGTGTCTAGACTAGGGATGAACAAAATACGGCCTGCAGGCTGAATCTGGTCCACCAGGTGATTTCATTCAGCCTGAGGGCAGGTGCCTACCATTCCACTGTATCCAGCCCGGCCCTGGGCTGCTCCTGCTGTGCTTGTATGGGGCTGAGCCCTACTTACTCCCTCAGGACAGCACATAATGTGTTCCTACCCTCGCCCACGGGATGGCCCTGACTCCGGCCCCGCAGGTAGGCAAGCAGCGGCAGCAGGCAAAGGAAGGGTGGTGGTGGTGGATGAGCGGAAATAGTGGCAACAGTGGCAGTGGTGGCTTTGGTGAGTGGGAGGGAAGCAGTGGTGGGTGGGAGTGCAGCGTCAGTGTGGGGCTCACACCAGTTCCCCATGCCCAGGGCTGGTAGTGGCCTAGGGTGGGGTGGCAGGAGCACAGAGCTTGGGCTGGTGGGGGCTCAGGGTCCGCCTGGCTCCATTGCATGGTGCTCCCTGGGGCTTGCATGCAGTTCCCGGGTTTTCCACCTAAGCTGTGTGCCTCTGGGGACAGCCCCATACGACGGAGCCAGTGGCCCAGCCCCACTCGCTGCCATGTGCAGGTCATGGGGAATGGCGAAGAGCTTTGTGCTATGCAACTGGTCTGGTTCCAGCCCTCTCCCTGCTGCACCCCATTACCTGCACTATTGGCTTCATCATGTGGGGCTACCCCCCGTGGCACAGGACTTGGGTGGAGAATCCTGGAACTGCATGTGAGCCCCATGTGATGGAGCCAGCAGCCCAGCCATGTGCCATCCTGGGGCTTGCTGTGACTGTGTACCTCCAGGGGGTTCCACCTGCTGTGGGCCATGAGTGCCCCAAGGGCCTGTTGCCTGCTGCTGCCATTGGCAGCAGGGGCTGTGTAGGGGGGGGGGGGGGGCGGCTGTTTGTGTACACGTGTTTGTTTCTTTCTGTTTTTGCTAAATCAGAGAATTTATGATTTTTAAACAGAGAAAACCAGGATCCCTGTTGAGCAGTAGTGGAGAAAGTAGAACCAAGTTGTGGAAATAATTTCACTTAATTTCTTTTAAAGGTTACGCAGGTACAGAGTCATTGGGAGTAGCAGCTCGGACTCGGACCTTATCTCTCGTCTGGCTCAAATCCTTCAGAATGGATCTCAAAGACCAAGGAGTTCCACCCAGTGTAAGAGTCCAGGATCTCCACATAGCCCCAAAACACCACCCAAAAGCCCTGTCATCACCCGACGCAGCCCTAGTGCCTCCCCTAGGAGCTCTTCTTTACCCCGTACTGCCAGTTCTTCACCATCCCGGGCTGGGAGGCCTCACCATGACCAGAGGAGTTCATCCCCACACCTTGGAAGGAGTAAATCACCTCCTAGCCATTCAGGCTCCTCATCTTCTAGGAGATCCTGCCAACAAGATCACTGCTGCAGTAAACCAAGCAAGAATGGTCTGAAAGGATCTAGCAGTTCTTACCACCACTCCCCAAACACTAAAACCCCAACAGGGAAGAGCAAATCCACCAGTAAACTTAGCAGATAGGAACTGGGCCTTGACAGGTGTAAAAGCCTCCTTCTAAATCTGATGCATGTTATGTCTGTGTACTGTGTATTTAAAAAAATGAAAAAAATCAGTGTTGAATCCTCGCTTTCAAAAGAAAGTTACCATATAATAAATTCCTTATGACAAGACATACTGTATAAATGAGTGGCCAGGCATTGCCTAAAAACAGGCAGCAAGCAGATCGGGGGGTGGGTTAGGGAGGGGGGAAGAGGACAGAGAAGGAATGTCAGGACAGTCTAAGATACGTGAAACTTTTAAAGTTAAAAATATCTCCAACGTGAGTGTTTTAAAACATTTTTTTTAAAATTATTTATTTTTATTTTGCTTAGCTAGGAGAGTTGGCCTAATTATTTAAGGCCTGTCTCAAAAGAATATGTAACAGAACCTGAAACATGAGTTTTTATTTCTGCATTGACACCACCACCTCTAAGACAGCGACTGCTCAGGCCTGTATTTGTAGAATTTTAAATAAGCACGTTATTTGGACAGCTGATATTTCTGATTTGCATATCTTTTCAGTGTTAGGCTGTGCACGTCTTTTTCCAAGTCAACTCAGTGCCCCTCCCGTTCTCCCTCTCCCGTGGCACATATTTCCCTACCTAAAAAAATAACAAATGTTACCCCTTCTTTTACACTGATGACATTTTAAAAATGAATTTTAGACTTCCCAGAAGAGTTTTTATAGCAATATTTTGCAGGGCATTAAGAACTTTATCTTAAATTGTACTAACTTTGCCTTCCAGCACCATATGCTCCCTCCTGGCGTGCATCCTGGAAGCAGTAATTCCAGTGAGATCTGGATGAAGGAAGGAAAAGTCTGCACCCCAGAGGATGGTTGCAGATTTATTATATTGTGCAGTATATGTTAGGTCAGGTGTGTGGTAACTGTTTACATGCTTATTTGCATACAAGAGAGTGCTCTCTTTCACATTAGTAACGGTACACTTAAGCCATTTGGCATTATTCACAATGTCACTCTCGACATCAAACTCAGAATAACAATGTTGAGGAGGAATTGAGACAATTACAAACTCTGATTAACATTTTACCTTATAATTCTAGTTCATAAAGATGAAATGTAAGTTGTTTTTAGGGCTAAAAGGCAAGTGCAGGATCTGTAAACTTTGGGGGCTTATAGTTGAGCAAATAGGCCTTCACTTCTGCCTCTTACAGGGTCTACATGAGAATGTTTGGCATCAAAACCATAAAGAAAACAAATCTTAGACAACTTCCTTGGTGTCATTCTTGTCTTCCTCTTGCCCATATGTCTCTTTGAGAAGCTTTGCGTCATTGTCTGTGGAATAAAGTCCATGGTGTTTAATTGTCCCAAACAAACTTTATTTAATATCTCTTAATAATCACTCATGCTGTAGAGGATCATTGTAGGATACTTAGAGGTACAGCAGCTTTTAATACATTCAGAAATGGAATAGTAGGTCAGAATAGTAAAACTCAGAGGTGTAAGCATAAAAAAGATGCAACCAGCATCCCTAATACTATGCATCTCAGGGATGTTGGATGTGTGGGAACCTTGTTAGTTACTGATCTGCTTGCTGTAGTCATATGCCTCTTCAGCCAGCATCTGTGCTTTTTATTTAACCTCTGTTTGCTGCCAAACTAATACCTTTGGATTCAAAAGGGAGTATTCCTTCTCTGAGCTAACACGTCTCTAATGCTGCATCAAAGCTGTCCTGGAGCTGCACTGAATTTCACTTGTTCTGTCTGACTGTGTTGGAATTTTTTTATTAACATGTATATTGTTTCCCGTAAGTAATGTAGCACAGTGTGGAACCTTAATTTCATTCAGGTTTCAAGCACTATAGAGGAATGCAATAGGTAGGGTATACCTGCTTTTTTTGAAGAAACTGTACCATTGGAAAGGCCTATTTCTTTGTATTATATTGTATAATAGGTGCTATACTAATAATTGCATGTCCTCATGGTAAATTATATAATATAAATATTTATAAATATATACATATGCTTATATAAACTTGCTTACTCTTTCTCATTCTTCATTTGTAATTTATGGACCATAACTGATGCAGTTCTGATTCTGTTGTGTGCCTGAATCTCTTGACATTGCATCTCCCGTTTCCTGAAAACAGTTGTCTGGCATGCACAAAGTCTAACAGCCATCACGCCTCAGTATGGGATTGAAGGGTTGGTGATTTCTCAGCAAGCCAGTGTTTTGCCTTGCAGCATTTTCTTTTTATTTATAGTTTTGTGTGTGTGTCTGTATGTGAAACAGGAACAGCAACTCAAAGGTACTGTATCTTTGATTCCAAGATAGGATTTGTGATTACTGGTTTTTATTTTACCATGTGAGTTTTTCATCTCCAATATTGCTTATGACACAGGAGCAGTGCTAATTAATGAATATCTAACAGATAAAAATGACAAAAAAAAATCAATCCCTTTATGATTTCCTAACTTATTTATTTCTGGTACACAGTAAAAAGAGTTATATCCCAAAATACATATCTTTCCCCAGGGCTTGCATATACTGGTTCCTAATGCAGCTCATGTTTTTCCCCATTTTTTCTGAAGAGCATTCACTGTGGTCTTTAAGATCTCTTTCTTTCACTGAGGTTATTTTTGCCATGGACTTTAGTGGGGGCAGTCCAGGGGGGCAGTCCAGCCTTCCCCTGTATGGAAATTAAAGTGTTTCAGGATCCTGACATAGTGGTGTCCAGAAACAGGCAATCACCATTATTGTAGGAATAACTTGTTTTAGCAGTGAGGAGAAACATAATATAAACATAATATCTAAAGAAGCTTTCCTACCCTCTTCTCGAAACTAAAGATACCATTGCTGCACATTATTCCCAAAACCCCAGAAAACGTAGGTGTTGTCAAAATACATTAGTACACTTGCACTTCCTGCCAATGACAAGAGTGGAAGTAGGTCAGACTGGGGATAAAAGTTAAAACCAGTAATGATACTCATGGTTATTTCAGTACAAGGCATGGAAAAGAATAACATATTACCTGGTAGTGGCATGCTACAGATTTGAGTTACCAACACTGATTCAGTAGCTGGTTAGAAAGCCATTGGATTGGCTAGGTGGCAAGATTCTGAAGTCTTCCTCTGACTTCTGATTGTTCCATTGAATCAACCCAGAGACCGGCTGCTATGCAGTTGCTGGCAGCTACTAATTTTTCAACTGCTTTCAGACCAGTATTCAATTCAATAAATTAAGGAAATCACCAGCAAAGCTTTGAGATAAGTGCTGAACTTTGGAATCTGTGAAGTGATGGCTGCTTATTGAAAATCTCTGGGCAATAGCACATACCATGAAAATCTGTACAGTAACTAAAAATAAAATGTTAATTGAATATGATAAAAATATTTACTTAAGGATAAAATCTATGGTGTAACTCATTTAGGTGGAAACTGTTCCCATATGGTATTTGTTACCACTGTGGCAAGTGTTGAGAGTCCTCCAGACTTTTTTCCTCTTCACTCATGTCCCCCTCCCAACCACATCCTCTCCCACCCCCCAGGAAAATTTTATATAAGCCATTATTTTTCTTTTTTTAATTTTGCTCAGGCATCCAGGAACACAAGGTATCGGCAGAAGAGCTATTGCCCTTGTAATGGTCATTTGTACATAAAGGTATAATTATTTATTTTTTTCCATTTGTACCATATCAAGGCTTTGTACAATGTTTTAAGTTCTGTTTTGAAATTATTTTGTATTTTATTTTTATAAACTGGTTCTAAATAAAATATTCATTCAGCATGCAAAACTTCAATCCTTGATTACTTTTCCTGTTATAAATGGAGAGCTGTACTAGTTGTGGTATACTCCCCCCACTTACACAGAAAGATGAAAATGAGACATTGCTGGTACTACAACAAGCAAAAGTGAGAGGTCTGTATTACAAACTAGAGTGACTGGATCAAATGGCTCATACTGATTCAGCAGTCTGATACTTTTAAGTTACAGTAGTAAGAGACACTTTGCTCTCATCCCTGCCCTGTTTCCTCTTTCCAACAGCAGCTGAGCCTTTAGACTCTTGAGCAATTTGCAGTACTGGGATGTGCAGTATTACCAAGCCACTGATTAGAACAATCTTAGGTTTGTTACCCCTCCTTCTACAAACTTGTTTGGCGAGATGGGTACAGGTTGGCCACCATCAGCATTAGTGGTTGTTTTCCAGTAACATGCATGCGTTTCTCTCTAATTGTTTGAAAGTACTGCTCTGTTCATTGAAAATCTTACAATTGCAATGTAAGTCCGTAAGAGGAGAGAGAAATTCCATCAATTCTGTTGCAGCTTTATTACTATCTAGGTATGCAGTACTAATGCCAGGCTAGATGAGGCAAATCAAGTGTCTAATCCTGCTTCCATTAATGGGAGCACTGCCAGTGAATTCAATTTCCTGTAGCTGGGACAGGTTTCACCCATTTTTAATGTAAACAGATTAAGTAATTTCCCACAACAAAAAACATAAATCAAGAATTCATTTAGTCAGTAACACTCCCATAAAACTATATTTGGTCTTGGTTTAAAAGCAGGAAGGAATTTAACATGCTTCAGGAGGAAGGCTACATCTATTACAGGCCAAGATAAATCAGTAGATCAGATGGGTGTGGAAGGGAGCAGCAGCTTTGATGTATGACAATGGAGATCAAAATACTAGAACTGGATAGCTCAGTGAGCTAATTTATAGCCCCTTCACTGCTTAACTTGGGTTAATTTGAACTTGATCACAAGGAAAAGATTTTGGTTCCAACCCTGGCCCTTGATAAATGTTAACTAAATGGCACACTTGCTAGCCTATGCTTAAAAGAGATCCAGCAATGGAATAAGGAAGCTGCAACAGGTAAAGGTTGAGGTGAGCAGTTGCTAGCCTGTTTTGTTCATAATCTTCAATACCAAGGAGGCCCTTGTCCACCCATTCTATTCACTGGGCTTCAGGGGTTGCAGCACTTGATTCAGGAGCATTAACTACTTCTCAGTTAAAAATCCAATTGTCCATAGCATAGACTCGCACTTCAATATGAGAAAAGCATGATGTACGTTCAGGATAGGCTCTCCCCAGAAACAGTGCAAAGAGAGCAAGTTCAGAAATTAAACGGTTGGAGAAATGGCCTCAAAAGAATGGTGAACAGGTAAGAATTAGCTATTGTAGTCTGGACCAGCTAGAGCCACTGTCCGGAACACACTTCACTATTCTAACTAGACTGTCACATCAGCATTGGCCAAGAGACCATAACACAAGTGTAGGCTGCCTTTCTCAGTTAAAAGGAAAATGAACAAAAATGAGAGAACACCCAAGTGCCTAGTCAGGTAGATAGGAATCCTATGTTACTCCTAAGCAATGGGAAACTTCTTATGCAACACCCAGATTTTGCCAGTTTAAAAATAAAAATGATTGGTAAGATTGCTGCATGCACTGCCTGTTTGTAGGAGCTAAATTTCCTAAAAGCCAAAGCTTTCCATTATGAAAGGAATATACCATATCCTAATTGCAATGAAAAATGCACTGTCCATATGACATTGTAAGCTTTTGAGAAATTTGCATGTAATATACTATGCTGGCAGGAAAGAACACTCATTAGCAATATTTTCACTTTGACTCAGCTGGTAATTAAACAGCAACTGGCAGGTCTTTTAAAAAACTGTATTAACAGGTAGTAAAGTTAACCTTGAAGGGGATTAAGAACATCAGAAGAAAAGAGAAACCAATGAGCCAGGGAAAGTAACACAATAATCTCCAAAGGTGATGTCACGGCAGTCCTAACTTCAAATATTGCTAAACATTGCTGGTGTTTCACATGTACCCTGGTAGAGAGATGCTTGCTTTGTGCTGGTATGGCACAAGTTAACCCTTCTTTCAACCACCGATTTATTCTTCTTTAGAAGAAAGGGGAGTAACAGAGCAGTGACTGCTGGGGTAAGGAGTGTTACTGAATAGCAAATTGCTTTCCCCTTGCCCTCTTTTCGTAAAATAGTAGGTGGAAGAAATGGCAGCCAGAGAATTTGGATGTGATGTATTCCTGCTACTTATATTTTTCCAGCTGTTTTGTTCATGTCTCGGGTGATGTGGTTTTTCTACAGTAATACTGGAGATTCAGCCCTGCTTGAATCAAAGTGTTCGTGAGTACGATCAGACCCTGTCATGATGCTTGCACAGGCTAGAAGGCGAGATCTGCCTAATGCTCACCTTCAATTCTTTTCATAGGCTTTAATTTGTGGATGCTGCTTGGAACTCTCTTAAAGAAGAGTCTTTGCATTACTCCTCCTTATTGTTGGCACCCTTAGCAGCATTCAACTTAAAAGGACTTTGTTGGCCTGCAGTTACAACAGGCCATTTCCCTAAACTGCAGAACATTCAGAACTGACTGCAAAAATACTACCTTCTTACTCCACAGATCCTTGTGCTCCATCAGGCAGGAGAAACAGAGTTGGATTCAAGTCCCTCTGTGTATCATCTGTGTTTGCTAATTTCCAGTTACAGGATCCATTCCTTTTTGCTTATGCAAAGTAACACTGTAGGCACAATTAGACCTGCAGAACTCACTTGTATTGGTGATACCTGAAAAGAAAAAGAGCCTAACTGGTATTTCAAATCATAGCATACAACCACAGGATGAGAGATTACAGAGTTATTTTTGTTTTCCATTGGGACATTACAAAAATAAACAATGTACCTTTGCTCTTTTTACAGTCACTTTTTAAAGTAAGCCCATACTAACTAGAATATTTCCTGTTACATGGCTGTGGTTTTTCTTATTTTAATACTCAACCAAATGAAGTCATCCATTAATTTTGCTTTTTCCATCAGGATAAATAACTCAGTTCTCCTCTGCTTCTATTTGACTTCAAGGGTCCTCCAGCCTCACGCACAGGTACAAGATATGGTATTCCTAAACCATTTCAGACAGATACGAGTTAGCATTTAGGAGTTCCTTTCTCTTTAGACTCCCCCTGGGGATATAGTTAAGAGAATGGAAGATCTTTAGATAAATCCTTAGGAAGAAGGAAGGCTTCTTCAAGAGCAGGAGAGAGGCTTGGCTCTGCTGA
>NW_005842641.1:783151-785332 GCF_000455745.1 Alligator sinensis
TTTGTTTGCAGCACATCTACACTTAGTTCTGGATAGCGCAGAACATCAGTTAGGGCTGCCCCTTTGTCATCTCAAATGTTACGGCACTTGGTCCCAGCTTGGATTTACTGAAGACAGAGATTGATGATAACCTGTAATTGCAAGTATTGCTTCAGTGTGAAAAAGTTTCATTCATTATATTTGATACACTTTTCCTCAAGATATCTGACAAATAACTGCCTTCACTTTTATTTCATTAAAGCAACATGCTTCTGCAGGGAAAGTGTATTTGAGGAGCTGTACTGAACAGTGACCAGATAGAGCAATGCTAGATGAATGATAAGTAGCAGGATGAGGGATCAGTGGTCTAATTCTATGCCATCCCCAGAGCAGGTAAAGCTGCCAAACCCCTTGTGATGCTTTGCACAGCCTAGGTTTAAGAAATTAGAAACACATCCAGTAGTTAGAAACAGCCGATACTAAATTTAAAGTCAGTTATTTTTGCAGTTGGATTTAAAGAACAAGCAAACTACACAGCAACTTGTATAACAGATTACACTCCTGCTATTCAGTAACTGCTCTTACCTTTCACCCTACTTCATCATGCCTTTTATTTTCAAAAGGTCACATTGAGTGAAAGAGGATACAGACAAGTGTCTTGGTCAAAATAATTTTGATTTTTTTTTTTTTTTAAGTGGAAGATGGTGAAGAGAACAGAAGACAGACAGTAACCAACTGCAACACTTAAGAGTTAAGAAATGGGAGACTTGTAGTTAGTGTTTAATGCCACCTACTGTGAAACTTTTCCCACTGGGAAAAAAAAAAAAAAAAAAAGAGAGTGGGAGGTAAGTCCAGTTTGCTCCATCATAGGCTGGAGCAGAACATAAAACAGCACCTCTAACACCACAGTCACTATTACATGTATTCAAGTTTTACACATCTGCAAAACAGAAATAGTAGCAGCCATTGGGATGTTCTTTCTTAATGGTTCTCAAAGTGGGTCTGGGAAACTCGGAAGGGCCTGGCTCTTGAGACATAGAGCTGGAACTGCAGCTGCTGCTTCTGCTGCTGCTTCCAGCCACCTGTGCTCTGCCCCTGTCCTCAGCTGGGGATATCTGGGGAGATGCAGGGCTCAGGTACCCAGCTGTGGTCTGAGTGGAGACAGTGGCATAAGTGGTTGGGCCCGTGTTGTTTTTCACGTAGACATTTTTTATAGCCACCAGTGTGTGCGCCATGATGCTGAGGCTATTGCTGAGATCTTGTATGCCTTGCTGCAGCAGCCGAAGATTATGGTTAACATTGTCAAAGCCAGACTGGATCACCTGCATCTGGGTCTGCTGCATCTGCATTAGGTCCTCTTCAGTAATTTCATTTTGGTCCGTCTGGGATCGGCCTTTTGTTTTAGCTTTTCCTTTCCCAGAAGAGCTGCCAGAAGATGACCCCAGAAAAGACAGTTGTTCCTGGCTGGGTGGAACCACAGCCATGTCCTCCGAGCTTTCTTCTGGCTCCACTACCTTCACTACTATTTCTTCTTTTAGGTTCATCTTGTCAAGACTGGATTGGTGAGATGGTCCGGGGTCCTCAGCAAACCCTAAGGACATGGCAGATGGGGAGGAGAGGGAGAGAAAGAAGTCATTAGATATCCTTGCTTCCACAATCAATTGTGCTTCTACCAGCCCAGCAAACCCTTATACCAAACCTTGAGCCAGGGTCATTTACTTGTAAGGGGACCCACACTCGTGCTTCCAAGGTGTTATGATGAAGAGGACTCCTTGCTTTTAGCACAGGGACTCTCTCCAGGCTGGGTGAGGAATTAAACATGCTCACAGACCAACTTTGGCACAGGTCTCAGGCTGGGATCCCTTCTCTGCCTGTCCCCCGCCACCCCCCATGCAGAAGTGAAGCTGGTGGAGAGCTCTGCTGTGACAAGGGTTAGGGGCTTATCTCCACTGCTACTTCCCGAAGTAAACCCTCACCCTGCGGCCCACCGCCTGGCCCAGACGGGCTCGGGCCCTTCCCGCAGCCACCTGCTGGTCCGGGAGAAGGGGGGTGAGGCAGCACCGACAGTCCCTCAGGGGCCCTCCCGCCGGCCGGCTGCAGCCCCCTCCCGCCGGGGACTCACCGAGGTCCAGCACGGAGGCACCGGGCAGGTCCAGCGTGTCGATGCCGCCCACGATGGGCACGGCCTCGGCGGCGGCGCCG
>NW_005842641.1:786219-798769 GCF_000455745.1 Alligator sinensis
GGCGTTGACCCTCCCCGTGGGGCGGGGGGCCGCCTCGGCCCGCCGGGCTTGTGCGGGGAGGGAAGGGGCGGCCCCGCGGGCCCGGGTCTGTCTCCCCCTCCCGCCTCCCTTCACACGAAGCCTGGCCAGGGATTGTAGCCGCCTGCTGCGAGTGTGGGGCCCAGCGCCAGCTTCGTGGGAGTTGGGGAGTTACAGTCCTTGCCGCCCCACAGCAATTCACAGCTGCAGTTTGGGGGTCAGTGGTGGTGGCTTGGTTGTCAGCGCTGGCGCCCAGCAGGGTGTGTGGGTGCGGGTGAGCTGTGCTTCAGTAACATACGAAGCCTGGCCAGGGATTGTAGCCGCCTGCTGCGAGTGTGGGGCCCAGCGCCAGCTTCGTGGGAGTTGGGGAGTTACAGTCCTTGCCGCCCCACAGCAATTCACAGCTGCAGTTTGGGGGTCAGTGGTGGTGGCTTGGTTGTCAGCGCTGGCGCCCAGCAGGGTGTGTGGGTGCGGGTGAGCTGTGCTTCAGTAACATCGCCTATCAAACGGGCTGTTGTACCTCTTGGTAGCAGCTCAGACTGTCTCCCTTATTATGTAATGTAGATGAGGTGGATCCCCAGCTTCATGGGTCTTGATGACTGGAAGAGGCTTCTGCCTGACCCTTAAAAGTTGATCAGTTGTTCTTGTATGAAGCCCATTTAGCTGAGGGGGAAGCTGAGGAGCTGGAAGGGGTACTTGTTTTGCTCCAGCCCACGTGGCAAGCTTGCATCTGAGCTAACAGAGCCCAGGTCTCCTGATTTTCCAGTCTTGTGCATTATTTCTCCGAAACATAACAGAAGAGCAGGGAGAGTGAGTTTGCCATGTTAGTCTGAAGTCAGGCAGAAGACAGGGCACAGTGGGGCACCTTAGTTACAGGCTCACTTCTGCCAGTAGGACAGTGGAGAGAATAAGTGGCTTTTTAAAAAATCTGAGATGAGTCTTAAGTTTGGTGTAGTTGGCAACTGAAGTTTGTTTCTGCTCTCAAATGGTCCTTCCTTACCCCCACGATCCATGCCCCTACCAGAACAAATACGTCCAGCAAAGGAAGATTGTGATTCCTCCACCTTTTTTTCCTAAGAAAGCTTTCCTTAAATACAGACCGTCTGCTCTCCTCTGAATATGTTGCTTTCTGTTTCACATGGGGAGGGATCACAAAGCTTTTCCCTTTTGAATAGGATCTAAGGGGAGAGTGCAAGTACAGTTGCTCTGCCATTAGTAAGAATATGAATGGCTGCCCCACGAAGTTCCAGCATTTTTGTTACAAACTTTGCCTACTTCTTTTATGAGGAAAACAAATGTTATCTACTGAAAGACCAGCAGAACCTTTGTCCGTCATTGCATGAAAGAATTTAGGTTATGTTTTAGTGATATATAACAAACATTTTCCTGGCACTATTCTTAGATAATTTACAGGTGTTATGCTTTTAAGTTAAAGTTTAAAAGATGTTAAAGTTACATTTTTATTTAGTTTTCTTGATTGGAAGCTTTCTGCATCACAAACCTTATAGCAATCTGTATTTTCACTTCTGTGGTTAGTATGAGTCCACTGAAATATAATCATGTAAATTTATGTATCGGACAGAGTAGAATCTCAGATTGGTGTACAAATGTTCATTCTTACAGCACCCCTATGAGGAAGCAAGTGGTATTAGCAGAGCACTGGGGCGCAAAAAATTACCAACCATATGCATTATGAATTAATTTTGGCTATCAGTGTCTAGTGCCTTACATAAGACACCTAAAAAAGGCCTTATTTGAAACTGCAGATCATCTGTAGTGCTCTTATGCTAATGGGGACATTTGAACAAAACAGGCCCTGCTGATCTGTAATAGGGCAGCCAGATAAACAAAAGCATCCACTGCATATCTGGCCCAAAGTGGACTGAGGACTAGCTGTCAGATCTGGGAAGAGAATCAAGAACTCATCAATCTCGGTAGCTTGCTCTGACTATTAAACACACTTCTTCAAGCTAAAAGTATTAAAAACCTCTAATTACTTTTAATTCATGCCAGCAATTTGAAAGAGAAAAAAAATTATAACCCCTAGTTTTGGATATCTTTCATTAATGCTTTGTCCTCTTTTCTTGCAGGAGAACCATATCCATGAAAAGCTGGTATCTCTTAGTTTGCCTCAGAAAGACTTTGTGCCTTTCTTCTTGAATTTTTTAAGGGAGCAAACCGGTCAGATCCTGACCAATGGGCCTTCCACCCCTGCAAAAACACTGAATTCCAAGGCCCTTGGAAACTCTGCTGGCCATGGGAGCCAAAGGACAGGCTCAGAAAGGAGGGCAGGAAACACAACAGGGTCAAGCAGCAGCCGAATGCAGCTCTTTACCCAAAAAGGCTCTGCTAACTCCTGTTCCCCAGATACCAGCTTTGCTCCTTCTGCTGTGTCAGGTGGCTCTCCTGCATTTACTGGATCAAACCTGTCTAGCCCCAGCAGTGATTTCCCTAGTGTGGTCTCCAATGTGAGCCCAGGCTTTGGTTGCAGCCCTGTATTTAACCACAGTGAGAGGCGCTCAGCTCAGAAGGCCAACTTGGGGAGCTTTTTTGTGGCCATGCCAGAAGTTCAGCCGACAAGGCGAGGCAGAAGAAAGGGCAACAGCTCCACCAGTACCTCTAGCCGGCAGGTGGCTCGGGATCTTGGACGATGTCTTGCTGATGAGGAGGATGGGAAGAGTGATAACACTTCATGGAGTGGAGGGAGGAAGAAGCGCAATGAAGTGTTGGGTGTCTCTGCCAGTTCCCCACCTGATCAGCTGAACCTCAACAACTTGGAGGAGTTCCCACCCATGTGCGCTTCTTCTGGCTTCACAAAGTAAGAGCATCATTATTAACTGCTGGTCTATTTAGAAAAATAGGACAGGCTGTTTTCTGGGAGAGCTGAGACTATTGTCATAAACATTTGAATACAAAGGATGCCATATCTGAAAATCAGGCCTCTGGAGTGTTTCACTTTTGAAAATATTAGGTGTCTGTAATGTATAGGTGTCTGGCACTTGGAGACCTTTATCTTGGGAAAACATCTTCAGGTTAATTCCTGGGATTTAGGGTTTCATGAGGAGGAGGAGGGATGATCTCTGCAAGATGGGTTTGCCTAGGAGGGTTTGCTGAATTTCTGATTCAAATAATAAGTTCCAAGTAGAGATGCACTGATATATTGGTCCATATTGGATTGGCACTGATAAAAGGAAAATTGACGTTATCGGCAGTCGGCTTTTTTTGGCCAGTATAGCCAATAATGTCTGATAAATGCTGTGTGCTCGTGTGCAGACACATGCATGCATGTGGCCAGGAATGCAGCCTGGCAGCTTGTAGAGCAGCATCTGGCTGGTAAGTTTGGGGGAATGGGGGGGAAGGGGCAAGTGGGTGCAGATCAAGGCCCCCAGGGTGAGCGAGGGATGGGGCAGGGGCAGGAGCTGACCAGCTGAGGCGGTGCATGGGACATAACTGGGAGACCCGTCTGGAGGGAGTGGAGGGCAACTCCCAGCCATTGGGCACACCTGTGGGGGAGGCATGGGGGGTACATGCCCCCCCCCCCCCCCCCAGATTTGTGTGCGGGGCAATGGTGGGCTGTGGGCTTAGGGCCAGGGCCTGCGCCAGCCTCTTCCCAGTGGGCGGGCTGGGCCGGGGCTGCATGTGCGGGAATTTTGGAGTAGCCATAGCCCAGTGCCACCTGTCATGCCCCTCCTTGCCCAGGCCCCCTGCTGGGAAGTGGCCAGTGCAGCCTCTGGCCCCGTGTTGGCAGTGGGCAGCCTACCCTTGCCCCATGCACAAATCCAGGGGGTACATGCTCTCTGTTCCTCCCCGGCGGTATCCACAGTGCCCAGGAGCTGCACCCCCCAGATGAGCCTCCTGCAGCTCCGTCCTGTGCTGGCTGGGCAGCACCTGCTGCTGCCTCATACCCTCCCTCACTGTGGGGCCTCAGTCTGCCCCCCCACACCCCTTCTCCACCACAGATTTACCGGCTGGATGCTGGTCTTCAAGCTGCTGGGCTGCGTACCGGCAATTGGATCGGTATTGGCTGATATGGTTGATTAATAATTGTCCATCAGAATTGGCCAAAAGATCTTTTATCGGTTGTACCCCTAGTTCCAAGCTATTAAGACAGTGACTGATATGAAAAGTGTGAAGACAGGTCAAATATAACTGTGAAATAGCAGTGCTAAGTAGTCTCATGAGGTCTGTGGCAGCTAATGTACATCAGGCAGCATATTCATTCCAGAAAAGAGAAGTAAGGTAGAAAGCAATAAATTCATCCTTATATTTCTGGTATGTTTTCAAAGACAGTGTTATATAAATCTTGGTGCTGAACCTTTTCCCAAAGCCTTGCTGCAATTTGTCTTATGCTGCACATCCACCTTGTGAATGTAGGTAAATGCTGTTTTATGAGAAAATTAAACTGAGAGAATTTATGCACAGAAAAATTCAAAATTACGTGCAGAAAAATTCAAAATTATGCAAAACGAATTACATTTTTTTTACATTGCATCTTATATCCTTAATATTTGTGCCAAAACCCCCATCTGTGTGGGTGTGGGCCCCCTGACACGTGTCTGTCCCACCCCTCCCTCCCCCCGTGGTGCACAGCCCCTACTGCCAGTGGCATCAGCAGCAGCAGGCAGTCGGAACTCAGGGTGCACATGGCTGTGGTAGGCAGAGTCACCTAACAGTGCACAGCTCTGGCTGAGTCCCGAGGGCTGCAGTGGCAGCATGGAGCCAGCCCAGCCCTGCCCATTGGCGCACACCTTCGGACCAGACTGGGCTGGCTCCATGCAAGCACATGGGGCTTGTGGTGGGAGCTGTGCACCATCAGGCCAGACAGGCTCCGAGTCTTCACATGTGGCTTCCAGTACTTCGATGGGAAGTGGCACATGGAGACACGGAGTCAGGTGCTATAGGACCATGTGGGCTCCATGCCTTCATGTTCAGCTTCCTGCTGGAGTGCTGGAAGCCCCACATTGAGGCACGGAGGCAGGCTGGCCTGGTCCAATAGCCTGTGGCTGCTACCTGCAGTGCTGCAAGGTCCACGTGCTGGTACAGAGCCTGCCTGGTCTGGCTTGAAGGCACATGCCAGCAGGCTGGGCTGGGCTGGGCTGAGCAGACTCCATGCTGACACGTGCTACTCCTGGGACTCAGTCCCACATGCTACTGGGAGTGCTCTGCCTGCCACGGCCATGAGCACCCCCAAGGCCCACCTTCTGTTGCTGCTGGCAGATGTGTGATGGTGGGCCCTTGCCCACCCACAATCTCCACGTGCACACCCCCACTTCCTGCAGGCAGGAGCTCCCCTACCTACTCACCAGTGGCTTGCCACCGTGCTTGGTGCCTCCATATGGGGCTCCCAGCTGGAGTATTGGGAGCCCCATGGAGGCACAGAGCCTGCCTGAGTTAAATTATGCAAAATTGTGCAATCGTGGGGTCATACGTTTTATGTGCATAATTGCGCAGGCGCAGAATTGGATAATTCCCTGGGGTGTACGTAATACAAAGCAGGTAAGACCTCAGGAGCCCTGACTCCCACTAACCCACTTTGACTCCTTGGTCACATTTGCATGAATGTTTTAGGATGTTTTAGAAACAGATGATGAACTGAGCCTCTGAAACTTGGCATATCCTAATTTATGAGTCTGATGATTTGTTTGGGCTGAACAGTGTTGATAAGCTCAGTGATACCATTTATCATCTGCTTTCCACTACAGTGATTATAGTTAGTTATTTTTACATCAGCATGGTGAAGTAGCAGGAAATGCATCATATTTCAACAGGACCATTATAATACCTGTTTGCTGGATACCTACTCTGTTATTAACTGGGATAAAGTCAATGACTGCTAGATGAAGTTACAAATATGCTCCATCCTGTTTTTCTCCTTCCTTGTCAGTTTTATGCTGGCATCAAAATTGTGGTAGTCTCATGGATTTGATTCTTGTACTTTGATTCTTACACTTTATTTAAATGGAAGCCTCTTTTTTTAAAATTCTTTCAGCAAAAGTAAGCCATCAAGACGAATTAACCCCACTCCAGTGAGTATTGAGCGCCCGCTCTCTAAACCCAAGATGTGCTTCACTTCTACACCAGTCAGCCAATCTCCAGCTGCTCGGTTTCCATCTGGAGCAAGTCATGAAGCCTTTGTGACCATCCAGGAAGGAAATGTTGCTTCCACTGCAGGGAGCAGCCTTCAAGAGGAGAGAGAGATGCTGAAAAAAGAACGGTACAAGCAGGGGCGGTGACAGATTTGCAGTTCCTAGTTCTCATTTGCATAGATGTTGCTAATATAGAAGGCTGAGCTGAATAAAAAGTATCCAAAGCAGGCTGCAGTTGTTCAAGCAAAAATTGATGTAAAAGTGAATGTTGCAGTTACACCTCATTGCCTCTGTAAAGGTTTTGTGCTCCAAATTATACCCTCAGGCATGTCTGTGATCCTCTTGTCTTCCAGTGCAAGTCTACTGAAAGCCAGTTGGTTTATACAGGTGTAACAGGGAGTCTTGTGTTAGGGCAGTGTGATTGCATATGTGAGAGTAAGGGCATAAATTACCTTGTAGCAACTTTATTCATTTTGGTAATGTGTGAGAAGCATGACTCAGGATTTGCGAGTCAGGCATACAAAAAACAATTCTTACTTCTTTTTTTTACAAACCAAATAAATTAAGTTTGGAGTTTTGGAACAAAGTGGAAGGATTTTCTAGTGGAAGGAGGAAAGTGAAAGGATTTTCTAGCACGCACTGAGTAATGATGTGAGAGTTGGTTCCTAGTTCAGTCTCTCTTATGATTTGCTGTGTGACACTTGCCTTTACTGAGGGACAGTAAAGTGGAACATAGTAGTATTCCCTGGGGTGGGGTGTTTGGAGGATTAATGCTTCTAAGTTTTGTTTGAAAAGCCATTATTTACAGGAGTTTAAAAAAACCCATCAGCATTCTGCATAAACTGAGTTGGCAGACTCCTTAGGGAGGGGCACACCTGAACAGCTACCTAATGTATCAGATGGTGTCCCATCTCCCCCTCACCCCCCCATTCTTCTTTTTAGATTGCAGATTCAGTAGGATCCTATTATAAGGACTGATTTGTACAACCAGCTTCCCCTCTTTGTTTTTTTAAGTTGAAAGGATGATTGCATGTGGATCCATGAAATATGGGACTTTTCAAAGGCAAACATGCAGAAATGTTCATTTTGAATGGATGGAATGAGTCTGATTGGACATCTAGAGTGAAATTTTGGGCCTAGTGAAGTTAATTGGGTAAGAATTTGTTTCTTGAGGGCCAAACCTTTGTCCCATTTAACCTTGCAGCTTACTTAAATAAGCCCCGGATTTGGCCCATAATAGTGAAACAGATCTGTTGAGTTCTGAGTATGTCTGAGTTCAGGAAACTGGACTTGATAGCCCAGGCAGCCCCTTCCAGCCCTTTAGTTCTCTGACTGACTGTAATTTACCTTCCTATTTAGGTTTTGGACTTTAAGCATGGACTAAAAGTCTGACCTTGAATTGGCCTTTAAAGCCTTCTTAAAATCTCTTCGAGGCTGGTTACTACAACTGAAATACTAGTAAACAGTAACAAACAAAGAAAATGAAATTCAAGCCCTAGGTAAATGACTAAAGTGCAACTAAATGGAATTAAATCTATTTAATTTATGCCTGAATTTGGTTGGTTCATTGTCTTTGCTGGAAGATGGCTTTTTAGAAAGTAATTTGCACCTCTGGGTATGAGGTCCTTGCACTAGCTAGTGCAGGATAGCAGAAAAATGCCTCTGAAATGCACCTAATTCAGTTTCACAGCATTTTCTCAGTGTGTCCTTTAGTGTGTGGGTTAAATGGACTTTGAGATGGGATAATACATTATACTCTTTCAGGTGTGAATGTTCCATTTCCTTCTAAGATGGTAGTCAGATATTTAATTTCTGTTATTTTCTTTAAACATCTTAACTTTTTGTGAGCTGTTCTGAATGTTGTTGCACTTTGAACAGAAGTTTTGGTGAACTGTTCACATTGATGTGGATGCCTTCTTCCTGAGTGTGCACAGCAAATTTAGAAACTAGCATGGTTTGCGACTAATTCATTCCTTACAGCTTTGACTACCTTGCATTTATCAGTTTACATTTCACCCACCGTTGCATTCCCAGTTCATCTGGCTGTTATCCCCTTACTTTTATTTAGATTTGTCACGACTTATCTGCAATTCTGCTGCCATAGGCAACGCATAGGGGGGCATGTACTCCCCGTGAGAGTGGCCGCTACTGGCTTCTGCAGGCAGTCACCGTCCTGCCCCCTGCTTGCTGCTGACGCAGTTGCCAGCGGCTGCAGGTAGTCCCTGCTTGCCATTCACTGCCCCCCCGCGCCCGCGCACGCACCCCCCCCGGCCTCTTTCCACTGACACTGCCTGCAGGCAATCCCCTCTCAGCCCATCCTTGCTGCCAACGTCACTGCGGCTGCCTGTGGGCGGTCTCTGCTCACTGCTGCCACTGCCTGCAGGTGGTCGCCATGCCCCCCCAGCCTTAGGAGGCACACGTCGTTCATGTCTGCTGCATTACTGTAAACAGAGCCTTGTTTTCACAGGCTTTGCAAAGTATTTGGGCATCAAAATATTATAGAATTTGAACCTAGGAAAAGAGTTTTGGCATCTCCTGTCTTAAGAACTTGATACCCTTTGTAAATATTAAGGAGCTTAGCGTCACATAATTTGGTAGGTATTGTTCCCATTTTAGAAGATAGGAGGCTATACCACAAAGAGATTGAATAACTGGATTTAGATGACTTGCTGAATCAGTGGCAGAATTGGAATTGGATGCAGTTTCTGTTGACTTCCAGTTCTGTGCCTTAACTCAGTGTTTCCCAACCAGTGCGCCATCAGAAATGAACAGGTGTGCTGTGAATTTTTGCCATGGCAATGAGCTACAATAGGGATGGGGATGGGGAATGCCTTAACAGGTGTGCTGCAGAAAAATTTTATTAACACAGGTGTGCCTTGGGCTGGAAAAGGTTGGGATACACTGCCTTAACTATAAAAGAGTCTTTTCTCATTAAGTAGGAGATTAATTTATTCAGCAATTTGACCCCTTACCCTCTATGGAAACTCATTTATATTCTGTAAATGACACAATCAGTTTATACAGGTATCCCATAAAACCAGATCTTTCTGTCTAGATTCTTGTGATGTCATTCCAAGTTCCTTTGTATTTGTTGGCTTTGACTTTCAGATGCAAGTTGCTGCACCAGGCTTCTTCTCCTGCATGCCTGTCTCTGGAGCCCAGCACTCCTACCAAGCTTAGCTACACTCGAAATGCAAGCCTCCCTCCTGAGGGCCATCTGATGACCTGTGCATATCTCAGTAAGGTCTCCTGCAAAAAGCAACTAGATCAGCTGGCCTTGCTTTATTCATCTTGTATAGCAGGTGAAGAACTATGGAATGAGGAGACTGACTTTTCTGTGTTCTTTCAGTTTGAGTCTGTCTGGAGAAATGAATTTGTGTAATGTCATCTTCACATTATTTTTTAGGGTCCACTACAGGCTTAATGCAAAGGGGTGCCACTTAGAGAGCAAAAACACTCCATTCATTCCTTCTCAGGCAAAAGCCTAGGAAAAAAGATGGGCTTTACGCAGTTCTTTGATTCTCACTGGGCTCAAGTTACTGTGGTGCAGTTGTGGAAAGAAGTTCCAGAACTAAAGATTTCTTTTCAGATAGTACTAAGATGCTACATTATAGATAATTTGAAAAATCTTATGGCTTACTGTTGGGGAGAATGGAGGTACTAAGTTTACCCAGACAACATGCATGCTATGCCTATGTATTGGGACTAGGGCAGTGAGGAGGTTTTCAGCTGATCCTTTCATGTATCAGGCACTATTGGATGCTTGAGGTTTGGTTAGCCATCTCTTGGTTTATTGAAACAGGCCAGTGCTGAGTGTTTAGTTGTTATCTCATATGTTCTCTTCCAGAAAACCTGGTTCCGAATATCTTCCTGGAGCTCTTTTTTGTTCTGCAGCTGCTAACATCCAGGGGAATATCTGCAGAAGATGGAGAGAGTGATCTGGAATTCAATCAAGGATGTAAAGGTCAGCAACAGTTTTGAATGAAGAGGTTGATTCCTGCAACACTAACGGGGTACATAGCACATCACTTTTAACTTAAGGAGTTCACATCCTGCTCAGGGGAGTTAGTGGCTGGAAATCATTACCACTGGAGTCTTCTGAGGCTTACACGCAGTGAATTGTTACACTCTGTATCACTCAGTATGACGCACCAAGTCATCAGTGAATGAATACATAACTGAAGCTTAGTTGCTACACAGAAGCCAATGGTCATTGTACAAACCTCTTTCTCATACTTGGCAGGTGGGGGGAGAGGGAATCTCAGTATTGGGAGAAGGGAGTATGTTGCTTTACAATTATAGTGCGGGCCTGAAAACATAAGTAAAAGTGGATTGTGGTTCTCCAGCAAATGAGTTTGACATCTTTGTCGTAAATGAATGCATAGAAGTTTTATAGTCCATCCTCACTGTCTTAAAAGGTAGGCTATGTCAGCTTATTGCTACTGTACCAGAGTCCCCCTGTTTATCTCTCAAATTGGATTTTCAGTGAGAAGTGATTCACCAAATTTCTTCCTCATTCACTTTATCCAAGCCACAATTACTTCGAGAATTACTGCAAGTCTAAAGCCAAATTCCACAAGGGCACAGATGCACAGGGACACTTCAGTATCTATGGGATTTGTGTACATGCATTTCTGGCAAATCTGGACAGTACTTGTACACAGTTTGTTCTCTAGTTAAGATGGGCAGAGAATCGCTTCCAGCTAAGACTCTGCATGCTTAACTTCCATTGGTATCACTGGAAATACCATGACTTGTAAAAATGACCTTTGAAAGGAGCCTTTTATCTTAGGTTACTACTTAAGGAGAAGAGCTGGTTAGGAACTTTCTGATAGAACTTTTCAGAGAGAGCCAGTTTTTCAAAGCTAAAACTTCTGTCAACACTGGTATACTCCTATGATCAAAACCAAGAACGATGGCAAGCAAGCATCAGCCTAGATTAACCCAGCAGTTGGGGCATTTATCTGGGATGTAGGAGACCCAACTTTAAACCAGGAATTTTAATTTGTCTTTAAGTACCCTACCTCTTAGATTATGGGGTGAGATGTCTTTAAATCTCTCATATTAGAACTGTTTGATTTTTGTCTAAAAATATATAAATTAGCTGAGAGAGGGTGTGAACATATATTAAAATTACAGCCGTGTGGAATTATACCAATATAAGCTATTTTGACATAATTTGTCTGCATGAATGTATAGCAGGGGTGGGCAATTATTTCAGGTCAGGGCCACTTTACCCAGTTTTGGCACGCTGTCAAGGGCCCCATGGGTAACCCCTTGACAGGTGCCTCGCCCCCTGGTCACCATCTTGGGACCAGTGTCCTAGGGCCAGCACCAGTGGGACCCAAAGCGGGGCACAGGTTGGCAGGGGTCTGTGGAGCCAGGCTGG
Organism: Alligator sinensis; assembly: GCF_000455745.1. Lineage (NCBI taxonomy): Eukaryota > Metazoa > Chordata > Crocodylia > Alligatoridae > Alligator > Alligator sinensis. The sequence goes on from NW_005842641.1 coordinate 797,713, forward strand.
GGTCCCCCAGCAGGGAGAGGGGGGAGCTGGCCCAGCTCCATAGAGCCCTTTCTGGCTGGGACCCCACACTCCTGCCACCTGGTTCTGGGCCCTGCCAGCATTGGCCCTGGGACACCAGGGCGGGCCCTGTGCTCCCGCTGGTTCCCACACCTGCTCACTCCCAGTGCCCCCCAACCCTGCAGTACAGGCAGGCGTGCAGCATGCAGCCCCGACCGCCTGCTCCCCAGCAGGGAACGAACTGGTGCTGAGTGCAGGGGAAAAGCAGCCCCTTGCCTGCCCCGTGGCCAGTGCTCCATGCTGTAGCCACTCGCAGCCTGTGCAGGGCTCTCCTGAGCAGGCACAGGTGGCCCCACGCAGTCTGCGAGCGGCTGGAGCAGGGGGGCCCGGCCCCGCCCGCCCTCAGCCCCAGCTTGTAACCTGTCCCCGCTGCGAGACTGGGCCCCTGCCCGTCGGGGCTGCACACAGTGGCAGCAGCTGCTTGGCATAGAGGGAGGCGGCCCCCCGCTTGCCGTGCTGGGTGGCGTTTGCTGCTGCTGCCCGGCTGGAGCTCACGCACTGGGCAGCCCAGAGGTGGCGGTGGCAAACACTGCCCAGCGTGGCAAGCAGGGACACTGCAGCTGCTGTCACCATGCGCAGCCCTGATGGACAAGCCTGGAGCCAGCGTGAGACCCATGCTGGCAGCGGGGGCGGGTTACAAGCTGGTGCTGAGCACAGGAAAAAGCGGTCCTGCCTCCGCCCTGTGGCTAGTGCCCCATGCTGCAGCTGCTCACAGCTCGCGTGGGGCTGGCTGTGCCTGCTCAGGACAGCTCCACGTGGGTGCAGCAGCGAGCACCAACCACAGGGCAGGGGAGGGGCTGCTTTTCCCCCATGCTCAGCACCAGCTCATTCCCTGCTGGGGAGCATGGGGCCGGGGCTGCACGCTCCCCCCCGCCTGTACCACGGGGCAGGAGGGCATTGGAAGTGAGCAGGTGCACAGGGCCTACACCAGTGGGGCCCAGAGCAGGGCGGCAGGAGTACAGGGTCCTGGCCAGCAGGGGGTCTATGGAGGCAAGCACGC
>NW_005842641.1:798781-803445 GCF_000455745.1 Alligator sinensis
GGGGGGGGGTTTGTCAGGCGGGCCCTGCTGTTGTGGGAGCCTGCTGGGGCTTCCCCTAGGTCCTACTGCCCCTGGCTCCAGTCATTTTTTACAGGAACCAAGGGCAGATCAATATTAATTTCCTAAATTGTTTAGGGGCCCCACGGGCTGGATAGAATAGCCTCGTGGGCTATATTTTGCCCACCCCGATGTATAGTGATGTAAAGGGAGCAAATAAGATTTCATTTAGGGTTAGTTGCAGTGATTTAGCTTGCTGAAGTCCTGTAGTTCTTTAGCAAGTACATTGTAACAGCTGGGCACACTTCTTAGCATCAATTTCTTGTTCCCTTGTAAAGTTGAAAGTCCACAGCCGGAGAGACTGAATCTCTGACCCAGTAGTTACGGCACTCATCTGGGAGACTCAGCTTTGAGTTTTTGTTTCGTCTCCTAAGTGGAGATCCTGGTTTTCTCTGTTTAAAAATCACACATCTCTGATAAAACCTCACATTCTCTGACTATAAACTCTCCAAATCCATGCTTTTCTGTGATTAAAATGAAACGCCACTATATATATGGGTATCTGTTGAACACAATTGTTTATTGATATATTTATAATTTTAAGGCAGTTTGCAAGTTTACCAGTGCCTCAATGATCAAAATAAAATAAATTCTAAATACCTGTATATTTTGGCATTTGATTTTGTTTTTTTTTTATCATGGAAAATCAGAGCTCCCCCTGCTACCTTCACTCATTAGGACATGGGTCCAGCTGTGCCTGCCCCCACCCCACGTTGCTTTGTGGTGCTGAGCAGCCCTGATATGCCAATGCCCTCCCCATGCTGTTGCCACTCCTGACTCACAACCCCCTGGTCTTACCAGTGCCTCTCAGTCTCAACCCATAGCCCCCCCCCATCCCTGCTGTTGCTGGGCCCTGCCAGTGCCCTTCACTCCTGACCTACACCCCTCCCCCAGCCCTGCTGGTGCCCCTCACTCTTGACCCACAGGCCCCTGCCCCACCCCCTAGCCCTGCTGGATGGGGTATCCTGCTGTCAGGGCTACGGGACCAGGGCCCACAGCCCCCTGGCCCCCCCCACCCCCAGCAACATGCAAGTCCTGGCTCCTGCAGCCAGAGAGGAGTGCAGAGCCCAGCTCCCCCACCCCTATGGGCGTCATGGCTGGAGCAGAGCCTGTGGTGGCAGGAGGGGAGAATGCAGTCTTGCCCACTGCAGGTTCGGAGCTCCCTGCACTGCTGTCCTCCGCCTGGGGGCCTCTGCTGCCTAGCGGGCAGGATCCAGCAGAGCAGGGCAGGGAAGATCAGTGCCGCCACCAGGAGCCCTGCGCTGCTATGGTGAGGCACCCCCTGCCCTCCCGGCAGCAGCAGGGGCTGAGTTGTGGAGGCCTCCAGGGGAAGGGCAGCAAGGTGGAGACCCCCAAACCTGCAATGGGCAGCCTGCGTCTGTCCCCACCCTGAGCACAAATCTGGGGGACATGTGCCTCCTCCCCTCCAATACCCTTCCAGGTGTGTGTGCAGCAGTGGAGAGCTGGCCCCCAAGATGAGCTGCTTGTGGCTCCATCCCACTCCTCGCTCTGGCTCAGCAGCCACACATTCCCACCCCAGGCCCCATGCACTGCCCTGGCTGGGCAGTGACCCCAGCCCTGCCCAACTCCCTCTCTCACTGTGAGGGCCTAAGTATTCTCTCCCCCCGCCCCCTGGCTTACCTGGAGGGAGCTGTGGAAGCTGATCTCCATGCTGCCTGGCTACCACGTATATGCATGTGTGTGCACACAGGTGCATGTGACGCCCCCTGCCTGATCGCCCTCCTCCCACTCTCCCCAGGTCCAAGCAGTTCCCTTGCAGGCTGGAACTCTGCCAGTGTGCAAGGGGAAACTTACAGGTTCGTGCATTTTTTTTCCTTTATGGGGCAAATCCACAATTTTCTCATTAAAAGGAGAAAATCCATGTTTTTCTCCTAAAAAAGTGAGAATCCAAATCTTTCTGTGGCAAACAAAACCCGGATCCTTGCTCATAAGACTGGGTTTTGAAGCTGAGTTTATCACATCCCATACGAGTGCCCTAACCACCAGGCTTGGTTATTCTGGGCTGGGGGCTTCTCTTTTTTTTTTTTTTTTTTTCAGGAAGCTTGGATTGGGCTTGGTTTCATCCTGATCTAGAATGGGAGAAATTTTAAATCCACCAATTTTCAGCTTTGGAAAACTGTTTCCTATCCAGTTCTATTAAGGAGCTGGCATTTACTCTCTGATCTAGGGGTTGATTATTCATGGTTAACTATGAAAATTGTGTAACCTTGTCTAGTGAGAACACTGATAGTTATACAGGCTAAAGTAATGGCAGTCAATATTGGTTTCTGGGGCAAGCTGCAGCTAACTGCCACACATCGGAGGAAAGGATTTCTTCTTGATCCAACATGGTACAATTAGCTGACTGTTATACTGGGGTTACCTTGGGTGTCTTTCTCTGATGTGTCAAGTCATGTGCACTGTAGGAAGAAGTACTACACTGGACTGGATGTACTAATGATCTGGTTGGCATGGCAGTTTCTACTTCCTTCTGAGTTAACTGTGTTATTTGGTTTGTGAATCTTTCTCCCATGGTGGTAAATGCTGTTTGCCTGGTGTGTTTTCAGGTGCAGTAGAGAGGCAGCATTTTCATAATGTGCACAACTGTGTCTATTTTGCTGTGCAGGTCTTGGATCGTCAGTATGAGTAAGTTGAACCTTTTTCTTCCTTTGTGCATAGGTGTGGGTACATGCATGTAAAAGACTGAGAAAGGTATTCTTGGGTTTCAGGAGGGCCAGTCTTTTATAGCCTTTTCAGTTTAGGGGCATGAGGCTAAGTCATTCTCCTGATCTCATACTGAGTTGGTAACTCAGCCTGACCTGGAAAACTAGGATTTTCCTTTGTGCTGACACTTAAGCTGTAAAGCTTAGATATTTGTGCCTAGTGGAGATGTTACAAAATGATATATTCAAAATGCAGTTAAAATTTGGTAAAAGTGTCCGTTTCAGATTTCATTGCAACTGGGGAAGACTCTGAGGTCCCTTTCCTCGTATAACTGATATTTGCAGTGGGCCCTGCTGATGCCAGTTGGATCCAGATGCCAGTTGTGCAGTGGTTAAAAGTGATGTTTGAGAAGAAAGTGTGAACTTAAAGATTTGGTTTCTCAAAGTTATTTGTGTGTATATATATGTGGTCTCTTGGCAGAATTATTTCCCACTTAGAGAAGGGGACCTTGAAACTCTTGGCTGAGAACGAGCGGATTGCATCCTTTTCCCCTCACCTGCACAAGAGGCTGAGGCAGGCTTATGAAAGCAGCACAGCCAAGGTAAAAACTGAAGACCCCATGGGAAGTTAAATGTGTGGAATTGAGGAGTTACAATAATCTAATGTTTTTCTTTATCCTCTTTTTGTTGTTGTCTTTACTGATTAACAGCAAATCTTCACCCTGCTGGGGGCGGGGGTCACTTCTTGCTTACTATTGAGACTGCAAAAAACCACCTTTCTCCTTCCATATTGTGTCTGTGGATTGTTAGGACTAGTGATCTGTAGCCAGAAGTCCCTGTATTAACTAACTTGTGTTGGTTTGGCAGCGAGATCTTGACCTCACTTGACTTAGTTAAAAAATTAACCTTAACTTCCAGAATGTCACTATCAGACTCTTGCCTATGGTTAACCTGGAGGTAGAATCCCAATGTAGTGAATTGGGATTTGAGACTTTCCTTCTCAGTCTCAGACTTACCACGCTTTTTAAGCAAACCATTGAATCTGCTTTAGGTTTCATCTTGCCCTCTGTTTAAAACTTGGGGTAGTGCTTCCTTTCCCCACATCAGTGTTGTGTGAATAAAATGCATGAATGCTTGTGAAATACTTAGGGGATGAGGAATGTAGAAGAAATCTAGATAGGTAAAATCTATGGCATCTTTCAGAAGAGGGGAGGGTAGAGGATCAGGTGGGAATTGCCAGCTGCTAGTCCTGCCATCCCAGAAGTCCTGTGTTGAGTTGACATGTGTTAAATGATTGAATCCATGGCTTTATTTCCTCTCCCCAGGACATATTATTGCCAATTCCTTTTTTGTAGGAAAGTTCTTTCAAAAGCAGTATGAAATGGCTTTTTTTACCAGTGTTTTCACACCAGAATTTAGCATTTCCCAACCATTAATGATTAAGCATTTAAATCGCCCATCTATGGTAATATTTGATTTCACATTAGTTTAATTTTGCCTGTCCAGCTGTTGAACTGTACATCAAATCAGGGAATTGTATTTTGCTAATGAATCGTTTTATATATTCAACAGGTTTCTCTCCTGCTGCCTTCATCTGTACAATCTGTTTCTTTCCAGCCAGAAACTGATAATCGCTCTAACTTTCCCAGTGACAGGGCATTTCATATTTTTAAGAAGCAAAGGTGAATATTATCCAAATTTAATGTGTTTGTTTTGGGGCAAAATCTGTTCCTGGTCATTCATAGTAAACTCTGTGGCCATATCCAGATGAATGCAGCTATGTGGTATGTGGCACTGCAAACGCATCTGTGGTGCCACATACTGCACATTTAGATGTTCTCCACGCTGCAAAGGTGCGCTGCCCATGGGTGTGCTGCTTCACTTTTGTTCCCTATGGGTTTTTTTGACCTCTGGATATCTAGAGGTCAAAAAAGCCTGTAGGGA
>NW_005842641.1:803455-806642 GCF_000455745.1 Alligator sinensis
AGCGCATGCATGGGCAGGATGCGCTGCTCAAAAGTGGAGTCAGGCTGCCCGGAACCATGCTTTGGCTGTTGGTCAGGCTCCGCATGGCAGAATCGCCACTGCTGCAGCCCTGGGAGGCCTCCAGACCACAGATAAGGCTGCTGAGGCCAGTCCAGTGCTGGCCCCAGGCCCCCCTGTTTCACCCGGGGTAACTTGCCATGCGCCAAAGTGCATGCATGTGGTATGGGTGTTCCCCAGGGACAAGTAGTGGTGGCATAAGGTGCACCACCGCTGCTTGTCCCTGGGGAACCAAATGTCCACAGTCATCTGGACGTGGCCTCTGTGGCATCTAACACTATACATTTGCAGCAGTGTGGGTAAAAGACTTCATGATCTTTAGCTCTAAAAACAGGCCCCAACTATTTGAATCAGTTAGCAGGGTGAGGACCTTAACTCTGTTTAAGAATCAAAACCACTGTATATGTAACAGAACAGCATGCCACAAGATGGATTCAGTTCTGCTTTTGGGGTTATTCATAGATTTCATAGACATTAGGGCTGGAAGGGACCTCTCAAGATCATCGGGTCCAGCCCCCTGCCCAAGGGGCAGGAAGTCTGCTGGTATCAACTGATCCCAGCAAGATTAGCATCCAAGTGTATTTTGAAGGCATCCAGATTCCTTTTGGTCTTTCCCATGTTGGGGTGAGATGGTGAAGAAGGATCTTCTGTTTTCTTGGGTTTTTCCTCTCTTCCTTCTAGAATTGGTTTCATATTGTTTCTATTCACTTTTGTCTACTGACGAACTCACAGCACATCTTCCTTCTGTTTTGTATCCCCCTGTTTTGTCTGATAGTGGGAGGTGGCGCTATTTTGATAATTTTATTTAAACTCGGGGGAGAGCAGTAATGGAGTGCAGAATAAAAACAGTCGTATCGAATCAGTAATCTCAGTGGCAATTAACACTGCTACAGGGTAGTAGAATACATGGGGACTTTTGTCTGACTTTAGTGTAGTTTGAAGTTGATTTCTATAGGAGAAGTCTTGTGCCATATTGGCTGGGCATCCAGTTATTGTTTGTTCAGAAACTGGAGGCCAAGGAGTTGACCCATCTCTATCTTTTGCTCACTAGGGACATCTTCTATGAGTTGCTGCGTGAATGGGAAGATAACCATGAAAAACCAGCTTGGGATTTTGAAAGAGTCCTGGGCAACAAGATCAGGTAAGAATCTGGTGATTCAGCTAGCCAAGAGTTCAGTGATTGCATACAACTTGCATAAAAAACAGAGCAGATTTTCAGCACGCTTCTGTATGCCATATTCACGTGCATACCTTGTGCACCTTTCCCCAAAAATCAGCCCTCTGAATTTGGGGTGCATGTCTTAAGCAGAGAATCTAGTCTTCCTTTGCTGGAATAGGAGGAGTAAAGGAGAGAGTACCTGTAGACAGGGTGCTCTACTTGCTCCCAAAATGTCTGCCGCTTCTCTGACCTCAGCAAGGAGAAGAGGCAGACTCCTGTTAATCGTCTGAGACCTAGCCTTGTTGCTGTCCTACCATAGCAGGAAGTTCCTCACCCAAGCCGTCTCCTAGCATGCCACACTTTCTAGGTACTCTTATGTTTCCAGGAGGACCTGCTCTGTTATAGTCCGCCATAACGCTGGGAAAATATATTTTTGTACATTTTGCCTTCCAAAAACAGATTGTGTCTTATTTGGGGGTCTGTGGTATATGAGAAAATATGGTAGATGTGATGCCCATAGAGCCTATTGATCCCAGCTCCTAATTCTCTATGCTGCTCCAATCAGCCTTTTCTTCAAATCTTCTGCTCAGCCTTCTTGCTTGTTGGGAGCTGTTAATCTTTGTATGGACTCACCTCCATATAAAGGATGTTAGCTAACACATTACAGAACAATGAGCTGTACCTGAACCATTTGATTATTCCTGCTAGGGATGTGAATGGTTAAATGATTACTCCTTTAACTGATAAGTGTAGTAATAAGCAGTTATAGCTTAGTGGTGCTTGTTTAGCAGGGGCTGGTGGCAAGGAACAGTCTGGCAGGGAAGGGGAGAAAGGAAGCCACACATGCCCCAGTAGATGGCGAGGAAGGTGGGGGGGAGGGGAAGGAATAGTGGGGAGGGGATTAGTATCTATAGCTAGGCTTTGTGGTCTCTGGTGCGGCTGTTTCCAGCCTCCCTGCTTGCTGCCATTGACAACTCCAAGTAGGCCCCTCTCACCTGCCCCAGAGCCCGGGCTGCTTGAGACATGCAGTAGAGATGCTGCAAGCAGCTGCACCAGGGTCTGCATAGTTTAGCAGAGTGGGCAGTTATTTGGGCCCAAGGGCCACTTAGGGAGTTTTGGTGAGCTGTTGCAGGCTGAGTCATTTCCCCTCCCTTCACCCCTCCCCAACAGCTCACCAAAACTCCCTTAGTGGCTCTGCTCTGTGCTTGCCTGGGTGGGTGGGACAGGGCTGCGGGTGAGTGGGGACTGGGATGGGCGGGGCTGGGTTGGGGGCTTGGATCGTGGGGCTGTGACAGTGCGGGGCCAGATCTTGGGGCAGAGATGCGATCTGTTCCCTGCATGCCCCTGTAACATATGCTGGTTCTATGTGCGGGGAGTGGGGAGTTAATTGTGGCTCTGCCCTGGGCCCCAGCCTGCGCTGTCGCTACCCCACAATCACAGCCCCAGCCCCACTTGCCCATCCTGCTCTCAGATGCCACTCCCTGCTGGCCCGTGGCCCCATCCCAGCCACGCACCCTGCCCACACAGGTCAACACCCCCAGAGGTGGGGGTGGGGCAGATGGGCCGGTGTGTCCAGCCAACAGGGTGAGGTCCAGTGGCTGCAGCAGCTGGAAGGAGCCACCACTGCCAGGAAGTGGAGTCCAGCAGCCAAACTGTCCCAGCCCCACTGTGCACCTGGGGGTGTTGGTACCAGCCATACGCGCCATGGTCTGGACTGCCCCCTGTGTCTGGCCAGACGGGGCAGAGGGACCCAAAGCAGTCCAGACAAAATCCTTTGGCGAGCCAGCAGGAAGGGATTAGGTGATTCACAGCACAGTAATAATTAGGTATTAGTTCACCCTCCTCTCCTTGCTTTTCCCTCCCTCCTGCCTACCCTGGGGTTGCCCTAACAAGTAATTGTGTTTAACCATTGTAATTACAACAGGTTAAATGGATATTTTTTAAATTGGTACTTGCATCCCAAATTCCTGC
>NW_005842641.1:806673-812458 GCF_000455745.1 Alligator sinensis
AACTTACCAACTGCTCGTTCCTAAATAGTCTATCTGGCTTTGCAGTAGAGAGTAAGACCCATTTAACCTGTGCATTTTTTTGCATGTGTTTTTATACAGCTGGACCTACATAACAAGCTCCCTACATGTTCAGAGATTATTAATTCTGTTATTTCAGAGTAGTTCTGATATAGCTCTGGAAAGAATTTGAGCTTGGGTATTGCTGGGAAGCACAATGCTTCTGTATTGGCACTGCAAAAAAGAAAATAGTACTTTTAAAGAATCATTCATCTTTGAAAAGTGACTGTAAAATGGCTGCTGTGTTTGCTTCTGTTTTTTATTTTCAGTGGGTGCATCTACACATGCCATTAAGGTGAAATGAGAAACTCCAGCACAGTTCGCACTGGAGTTAGCTGTTCTCAGGTGCAGCGTCTACACGTGTGCCCAGGACCGCAGCATTTTGAGCTGGAACAGAACAGCCCCAGGCTGGTGGAAGGTCCAGGGGGTCAGCCCCAGGCTCCAGATGGCAGCATCAGGCAACAGGGTCTGGCTGGGGCACAAGAGTGCTGAAGTACAGGGCCAGGTGGCAGGCAGCCCCTGCACTTTAGCACCCTTATGTCCCCTCCAGCTCCTGTCTCAGACCACATGTGTGTTTCGGCACACGTAATTACTAACTGACATTAACTGTCATGGACATTAACTAACTCTGCCATAGGATAGTACCGTCAGGGACAGTGCTATTGTACAGCAGTTAGTTGATTTACTGTGCCGCAGTTTCAGCGCACATGTAGACTGTGATGCTTTACTACAGAGCTAATTAGTCAACTCAGTAAAGTGCATGTGTAGATGCACCTGGTGATTTCAGTATTACACCTGTTCAATTTAAAAGCATGAACATGGCTTGTCTGATTACTACTCTAGCAAAAAATGTCTGAAATGAATTCCTCTTACATGTTTTGCACAGGTGCCATCAACAAGAGAAACTAGTTCTGCAGTTGGTACTTGGATAATGGCTTTGTTGATGAGAATGGGCATAGAGTCTAGCCTTCCTTTTGCATAACTATACTGGCTCTTTACTAATAGAAAATCTGATTAAAAATTATTTTTGTTTCTCTAACCAACAGATGCTGCTTGAGATGCACAAAGCATGAACTTGATTATAAATAAGACCTCGTTTATTTCTACTAGTTCACTTTTCAAAGTAGAATGGCACCGGAGGGCATTTTTTGTAAAGAGCTCCCTGTTAGGCTTTTACTGTAGTTGAATATAGACTCTGTTTGACTGGTTCTTTGATATCAAAGTTTGTTTTTTGTTTGTTTTTGTTTTGTTTTGTTTTTTTATAGGGCTATGATGGCTCACCTTACAGCAACTTGTAACCACAGCCATTTTGCCAGACTCTTTCAAAAGCAGCTTATCCAGGTAAATAAATAACTTCTTGTGTTTTCCATATAGAAAGCAATTTTTCTGACCTTCAGTAAAATGTGAGGTAATATCTACATATTTCTGTTGTTCTAAGAAGAATGGGGTGTAGAAATCTTCCCCCCTCCCCCGGTGATCTTTCCTAGTTAGAATTAAGGATACTGGGCACATAGGAATCTGTGGATAAAGAGGCCTTCAGTCTGTCAGGCTATGTGGCACTTCTTAGCAGCACTAAAAATAAAAAAACACATATATTTGAAAAAATTAAAAAATATCTGAATGATCTTGAGGTCTACCTCAATTTACATTTTCTTGAGGACTATCTCAATTTACTTTTTTGCTGATTGGCTTTTTTGCATATGTACTAGAGTCTGGCTGCTTTACTATTCCATCCAGGCAGAGTGCAGACCAACTGCAGACGCTTCCTCAGCCTAGCCTGAAAGCTTGGAAAGGAGAATTTTTCCAACTATTTGAGTTGGTGTAATAAAAGATATTGGATTCACCCAAAGAACCTTGTCTGCCTTTGTCCTTAGACCAACATGGCTACAACCTATACCCTTGAATGGTCTTGACACACTTATTTATGATTATGTACCTTAGTGGAATTAATTGGTTTTTCTAAAATCCTTGTATGGGTAAAGTGGTCCTGACTTATTTTTTTAAACTGCATATTCTCCAAAAGGATACACAGCGATACTTATGAAGCATTGTTCTATTTGTGTATGTTTTTGCCAGCTATAGTTCAAAATAACAAGATTGCTGTAACCAACAGAAAATAGGTAGAAATAGTTCTGCTTTGACTGTTTGTTGCTGTTTTTTCACATAATTTCTTCTGCCCTTGTTTCTAGAAGTCTTCTTTCACATAGTACAATAAAGAGAAGCACCTTTCAATTTGAAAACTTTAACAGTTGGCTGGGGGAGCTGTTCAGGACTAGAGCCCAAAACTCCTTGTAGTGCATATTATAAAATCAACCCATTTGGAAGCTGCTGTGCCTTTCGGAGGGTATTTTCCAAAGAGACCAGGGATTTAGGTGTCCACGTGGGGAATGAGATGCACCTAATTCCTTTAGTCTCCTTTGAAAATCTCCACTTTATAGTGTAGTTCTAATTTGAAAAATTACTGTATAAAAATATTGTCATCTTACTTTGCCGTTTGTCCTACTGTGTATCCATAGTGACACCTATCAGTCTTCCTGAGGGAGAATAAGGTTTACTGCTCTGCTTCTATTTGCTCTGTAGAGCCCATACAGTTAAAAAAAAAAGGAAAATAGAATCTATACCAGTATTGACAGAATTGGTTAACGGAGCTGCAGGTACAAGGCTGGATTTCACCTTCACTCACATCTGTGCATTCCTGTTGAAGACTATAGGGTTTCACTATTCCACTACAATACAGTTTGAAAGCAAATAGCTTGCATGTAACAATGAGGCACAGATGTAAATAACTAGGATTTGACCTCCCTAACCTGTGGTTTGAGATGCAAAAGGAACTTGGGCTCAAGAATATGTAGGGTTTGCAGTTATAAAATGATTCAACCTTCATAAGATGACTACTATTTGATTTGGTATTGTTGAGACCCCTATCAGCGTTAACCTAACTATACCAGATTTTTAAGGTGTTTGTTTTTAGTGGGGTACTATGCTTTGAAGTTGTGTTCTTTTGTTGTCAAGGTCTCTGGCTAATTTTAAGGGCTTGAAGCTGCCTTTCTTTGTATTTTGAGCAGTAGTTCTGTGTATGTATAAGTCCCTGCAAATTCTTCTCACCTTTGTAACACTGAAGAACCCTACAGTTTTTAGTTGGGTCCAGGTAGTAGATGACAATTCTTCTCCTTGACTGCCAGGCCAAAACATAGAAGATTGAAACAAAGTCGTTTATGTAGATAATATAGCTATGCTTGGTAATGTTCTTTCTGTGTGGAAAGAGGGTTCTAATGCCTTAGGTTTAATGTGTGGGGTCTGAATTTCCAGTCTCAGGACACCTAGGCTGGAAGAGACTGAGAGTGTGAGAAAAAGGAAGCTTTTAGCTTTAGCCGATGCTTCCCCTCTGGCTGAAGGAGGCCATATTTCACAGGCTTCATAGGCAGCTGAGTCCAGTCCTTTGAAGGTTGAAGTATTGAAGTATTGAAAGTTCCTACCCTAAAAGTCCTTTCATGGAGAGAAGTGATTGTGTGGGGCAAATTATTTCTTTCATCTGGGATGCCTTATGAATTTCCTCCCTCCTTCCTCTTTACCCTCCTGAAGATGTGTAAAGGTCCCGTTGGTGGTGGCACAAGCTGGGGAGACACCCCAGACCAGGACGTCCTTAATATGTTGGGCTGTGATGATCTTAGTCGGCTGAAGAGGCTGCAGGAGAGATTTGTCGCTCCTCAGAGCATCAGAGGGCCTTGCCCACCCCCTTCCTTCCCAGGGTGCCAGCAATTCTTCAGGGACTTCATCCTCAGCGCAGGAAGGTTAGCTACTTGTCACTGCTTCTGCCTCTGCTAAGTTGTGGGGTGGTTAGCTAAACTCATTGGCTTGTGCCAGTTGGGGGAACTAATTTGGAGATTGGTCTTGAAATGCCAGCTCTGTGGGACATTGAAGCCAAAGCATGAGACAAAAGGGGAACTATCAAGCCCTGAGGGCAGTTGCAGTATGCAGTGCCCATTTTATGCTAGCTGTCAGCAGTGTTCCAAGCTTCACTTGTATCTGCTGACATGTACAGTCCATCTTCCTCTCCAAAGAACTACATCCATTTAGGTCTTGGCTTATTACACATGAAACTCACTAAATATCTTGGCAGAAGCATGCTGAGTTGCCTAATACTTAGCGGTAACACAGTACTGGACAGCGGGAATGCTGGATTGCTGAAATTTTCCCTAGACTGTTCTAGATGGCCAAGAAGTGGGAAGAGAAGGGCACTCTGGCTTAATGAAGAGGCCTTTTATAGTTCACAGTGTAGATTCACATTTCCCTTATGTCTCATTTGAAATTGGTATACTTATTTGTAGCCATGTCCTTGTAACAATGATCCTAATGGAGTTTAATGACTAGCTTTTGCACAAAACTGAAATGGCAAAGGTGATGTTAAGGGGTAGGATGCACTGGCAGAGCTGTGGAGAGTGGAGGATGCATTAAATCTGCTGAAGTTTGGCTGAGGTTCTGCATGTCTGCTTGGTTTTTGGATAGTGTTGTTGTTGGCCACACAATAGCCTTTGAACTTATAAATGAGTGACATCTTGGATGTTTGTTATAATTTTGGTAACCGAGGCTTGAATTATTGAGCATATGTTAGCTGAGATTATACTGCTATTTTCCCCCCAGTCTGACAATCCCATCATGTTTTTTCTGAAGCTATCAGTTCAACCAACACCTCATGGATAACCTGTGCCTAAAAATACTTGAGTTGGATGGCCTTACTTTGGTAGAGCATGAGCCTAGCGATGGTGAAGCAGACATGGAGGAACAGGTGAGTTAAATGTTCCAGGTGCCAGCTAAGGATTTGATTAGTGATTCAATCCACTAACTAAAGAATTGGTTAATGTCCATGTATAATTATGACATAAACAGTACATTAGGGTATAGACAGTAGTAGGGCTGTGCGAAACTTCGGCAGCCATTTTGTTTCAGAGGTGTTTCGGCCCAGTTCGGCAGCTGAATCACCGAATCCGAAATGAAACAAAAGCATCTGAAACATTTTGGAATTGTTTTGGTGGGCTCTTCTTCAAGCAGAGGTGATGGATGAGATACTTGGGGATAGCTCTATCAAGTTGTACTTGGGGTTGTACTTGGGGATAGCTCTATCAAGCCTTTAGTCAGTGCAGATGTAGTGTGGGATCTTCTGGAAGGGCTAGACATTTTTAAATCTGCAGGTCCAGATGCCCTCCACCCAAGGGTGTTGAGGGAGCTGGCAGGGGTCATTGCGGAGCCTTTGGCCTGACTGTATGAGCATTCGTGGTTATCTGGCCAGGTGCCGGGGGATTGGAAACTGGCTAATGTGGTCCCTATTTTTAAGAAGGGGAGGAAGGAGGACCCAAGTAATTATAGGCCTGTAAACCTCACCCTGGTGCTTGGGAAGCTCTTGGAGAGGATCATCAAGGAGCACATCTGTGGGGGGCCTGCAGGGATGGGTTCACCAAAGGCAGGCCCTGCCAGACCAACCTGATTGCCTTTTACGACCAAGTAACTAAATCCTTGGATGATGGTGTCGCTGTGGACGTAGTCTTTCTAGACTTTAAGAAGGCCTTTGACACTGTCTCTTACCCCATCCTCATCAATAAATTAAGCGACTGCGGCATTGATGCCTGCACAGTTGGATGGGTAAAAAATTGGCTGATGGGGCACAGCCAGAGAGTAGTGGTGGACGGGTTGTACTCAACCTGGCGAGATGTGAGCAGTGGGGTACCCCAGG
>NW_005842641.1:814289-840904 GCF_000455745.1 Alligator sinensis
CATTCCGCCCTGCCTGTGGCAGGGGGTCAGGCTAGATGATCTGTTCAGGTCCCTCCTGACCCTAGCTACTATGAAATGAGTCCCACACGGCAATGGAGATCATGGGGACCATGAACCACATGGTGCAGGGGTGGCTCATTGGATAGGGCGAGCTCACCCGTGGGTTCATGTTCACTGACAATGGGGCCAGTATGATCAAGGCAGTCCGTGATGCCAACTTTGTTGGCATCCACTGCGTGGCGCACAAGTTCCACCTTATAGTCAGGGATGCCTTGGGGGAGGGGAACAGGGCTGCTGGGGAGGGCGCCTTCACAACCAGCCAGCTCATTTCAAAATGCAGGAAGGTGGCGAGCTACTTCCACTGGAACGTCAAGGGGGGCAAGATGCTGCGGGACAAACAGAGAGAGCTGAGCATCCCACAGCACAACATCATGTAGGATGTGGAGACTCGGTGGAACTCCACATACCTGACACTCGAAAGGTTGGTTGAGCAACAGAAGGCCATCCCTGAGATGGCTGCCATATTAAGCAGCCCCCTTAACAAAGCTGAGTGGGATACCATCTTCCAGATCTTGGTGGTCCTAAAGCCATTCTTCGAGGCCTCTGAGAGCCTCAGTGCTGGCGATGCCCTCCTTAGCCAGGTGATCCCCATAGTGAGGGAGCTTCAATCCTCTGGAACTTCTTCATTTAGTTTTAATGTGGAGGTGCAGGCACTGGTGAAGTGGCTGAAGGAGAGCATCAAGAAACAGCTGGATCCGTTGCAGTCCAGTACGGTCCACATGCTGGTGGGCATGTGCAACTCGAGGGTGAAGGGGAGCATCTGCAGCAGCAAAACCCTTGATCACTGGACAGAAGTGCTGGTGAACAGTCAGGGAGGCAGAAGGACAGAGGCGAGGGGAAGTCGAAGAGGGGGATCCACTTTCCTGTTCCAGCACTCCATTTACTAGCCAGTGTCCTCCACCACAGGTGCTGCCAATGTGGGCCGAGGACATGGCTTCCATGCTGGGGTCCAAAGGCACCAGACTCCAGCATTGGGCAGGTAGTGCCAAGGCCTCGGTGGCTGTCTATCTTGCCGAGGATGTGGAGCTGCTGCTCTGCAACCCCTTGGCCTGTTGGGCAAGCCAAAGCCAGATGTGGCAGGATCTGGCCATGGTTGCCCAGGAACACCTGTCCTGTCCACCGACCAGTGTTCTGAGCGAGAGAGTGTTCAGCATTGCTGGTGATGTTGTGATGCCCCACCGCGCCTCCTTGGATCCTGGTTTTGTGGAACAGCTGGTGTTCCTGAAGGTGAACCTCCCACTGCTGGGGTTCCCCAAGCTCCACGTGCAGACGGAGTGAGTGCCACCCTCCTCATTTTGTCTGCACCTATTTCCTTTTTTTTATTTGGTTTGGTTTCATAACCATTTAATGCCCTGCTCTCAGAGATGGAGGCAGCACTCACTGTATCACCAGCCAGCAGAGGAAGAACATCTCCCTGCTGAGCTGCTGTGCCAGGACAAACTTAGAGGTATGGGTAGGGGCTATGGGGAAGGAGGAGGCCCCAGGTCCTGGGCTTGACCTAAAACTGCACCCTGCCAAGGTTGGGAGGCCTGGTGGGACTGCCAGTGGTGTGGCAGCCCCCAGGAAATGCCAGGACCGCAAACCGCCCTGGTGAAAGGCGGGTAGGAGGCACCTGAAAACCTCCCGCCACCACATGCACACACAGTCCTGGCTAGGGAAAGCCCAGACCTGTAAGATCTTTAAGAGGCCTTTGGCTTGCTGGTTGCAGTGGAGTTGTGAGGCTCCAGGTGAGCTTAGTTGCCTGGGATGCCATCTGTGAGGCATGGGCCGCTCTGTAGGAGAGGTATGGAGTTGCGGAATGGATGTCACTCCTAGACATCAAGGACCTAAATGGGCAGCCTCCCACCAGGGTAACATCTGAATTGGTTTTCCATCAAAGTGTGGCAGGCGAAAGAGGGATGGGCAGTTGGCCCAGAAAGAGGTGGGCGGGCCGAGATCTAACCAGCATTGGGAAGGACCCCTGTTACAGACTACCATCCCTGCTGCATTCATCCCGTTCTGCCTAAACACACACAAGGCAGACAAGGTTCTTTGAGTCGATCTGATACCGTTTAGTAGACCAACTGAACAGTTGGAGAAATATAAGAAATGTATCTTAGCAAGCTTTTGGGTTTAAAAACCCTTCATCAGGCCGAGGAAGCATCTGCACTTGGTGTGTGCTCTTCCTGGATGGAAGGAATAGTAAAGAAGCCAGAGGCTGGGATGCAGGCAAGTAAGCCAGTCAGTGAAAATGTAAATTGAGGCATCAAGGGGTGAGTGACAGCTGGTGGGGGGGAATGTAGCAGGTAGAAGTGGGGAGGTACCTGGGGAGTCAGATGATGGGCAGGTTATAGTGTGTCATAAATCCAAAGTCTGTATTGAGTCCATGAGTTTCTGTATCTAGGAGATTGATGAAATGAAGTTCATAAGCCTGTCTGTGAAAACTGTTTTGTAAATTCAAACAAGCACCGAATCTCACTAACCTCATCACCAGAAGCCAGCTTCCTACAGTCCAAAACACACCAAATGGATCCAGACCATGTCATGAGCAGAAAGGCAATGCCTACCAACATATCTCCAGTACCCCCCACAGTGACTACACCTCACAACAGAACCATCACCATTCTTAGATCTTACACCTGCACCTCCAGAAACATTATGTATCTCATCCAGTGCACCAAATGCCCTGATGGAAAATATGTAGGAGACACCCAACAGCAACTGCGCACCAGAATGAATACACACCGGAAATCTATTACAGACAACAATACCCAACTACCTGTGGGGGCACATTTCTCACAAGAAAACCACTCTCCAATCTCTTAGTCCTGATCCTCGAAGGGAATTTACAAAACACTTTCCACAGATGGACTTATGAACTTCACTTCAACAACCTCTTAGATACAGAAACGTATGGCCTCAATATAGACGTTGAATTTATGATGCACTATAACCTGCCTGACATCTGACTCCCCAGGTACCCTTCTCCACTCTTACCTGCTAGATTCCCCACCCCCACCCCCTTGGGCCACTGCAAGTTGTCCTGGAGAATGCCTGTGCCATGTGCGACAGGTTTCTTTGGGTGGAGTAGAGGAGGCTGGAGCCAGCACTGAGCTGGCCCCAAGCAGCCTTATCTGGAGTCTTGGGGGCCTCCTGGGACTGCAGCAGCAGCGATCCTGCTGCTCGGAGCCTGGCTAGCAGCCGGAGTGAGGCTCTGGCTTTGAGTGGTGTGTGCTATCCCTGTGTGCACTGGTCTAGTTTTTTTTTTAACGCAGGTTTTTTTGTGACCCCTGGATATAACCCCCATGCTGCTCCCTTGCAGCACGGAGAACAGCTGAATGTGCGGTATGTGGTGCCGTAGACATATCTGAGGCACCACATGCCGCACAGCCATGCTTATCTGGATGCAGTCCCTGTGTCCTCAGTAATGTTTACAAGAGAAACTTGCTAACTCTGGTGCTTCTTTGTTATTTAGCAGCTATTAAAATGTAGTTCTACTCAAAAAATTAATAAGTTTGGGAAAAAAAGAACGAGACATCATCTTTACTGGGCAGTTCCCTTTGTATCAGTCAGATCAGCAGCTTTTGATATCTTCACATTTTATCTAGTTACTCCTGTACATGTTCACTGTGAAATCCTGGGAATTGCAGAGGGCTAAGTGGGAGCAGACTTAAGGCCTGCAGAATCTTTGGTGCTTTGCTGCATGAGTCAGGGAAGGACTCAACTTGACTGGGATCTCTGGGTGTGCATTGTGAGAGAGCTGGTCTGGAGCCATTGACACACAATACATGGAGGACCTGAGAATGTTGTCTTCAAAAAGTCACTGTTCTGTGAATGTCCAGAGATGAATGTGGGCTGATGTATTTGAGACCTTTTTTTACATTGACAGAAACAGAGGAGTGAAGGATGCTCTAGTTAAAGACTAGGAAAGTGTGACTGTTGGAGCAGCAGCTTTTTTTTTCTCTTTCTATAAAGATCTTCAGATTGTTTATGATCATTTGGGACCATGTCTCGACTAGACAGTGCAGTAGTGGAAGCAGGAGGGGTTGTATATGTGTGCACTCACTCACTCACTCACTTCCAGTACACACATCACTGCAGTATCCAGTTGTCATTTTGCTGATTAAAGGAGCCAGCTCTCACCTTTGACTGATTTCAAATTGCTTTTATGGGCAGGTAGTTCTTAATGAAGTGCTTCTTGGTCATGGTTAGTGTTGAATGGCAATATATTTAAAGGGATGCTTGCTAAAAGAGGGGAAGGATGAAATGTGTGAGAGGGGCTTAGCTTCATTTCGTGTGGCAATGAACTCTGCAGTATAGTAGTTGCTGAAAAAGCTGTTCAAGCTGTAACCTGGGCTTTGTCAGCTGAAATATTATTGTAGAATGCAACTGCCCTATAAAAGTATGAAGAGATCTGAGATCTTTTTCCATAACTCAGTCACCTGCTCAGGACTTTCAAAGGTACCTTCCCGATAAGCACCTCTCTTTTGAGCTCCTTCCAGTACATCTCAGTGTGAAACTAGATTGGAGTCTCCTAGGTTGTTGCTTCTCTGTTCAGGGTTGTGTTGCTCTAATCAAGCTTTCCTATTCTTATTTGGTATACTGCTGTCATGAATGGAGCTCTCCAGCATTCAGAATGGTCTGGGGAAAGAAGTAACTAGAAAGTAGTGCAGAGCAGCTGTGAGACCTAATTTTCCATGCTGGCAGTGGAGACCTTAGGTAGGTTGTTGTTTCTGTGTTCAGGGTTGTGTTGCTCCAATCAAGCTTTCCTTCTCTTGACTTCAGGATGAAAAGAAACGTTTCACCGTTGTCCTGATGAGCCTCCGGCTCCTGGCAAAATTTCTTGGATTTCTTGTTTTCCTTCCGTATCGCACAGTGGAGCCACCAACAAGAGACTTGCACGAGTCTGCAGTGGCATTAAGAAATCAAGTAAGTAACCAGAGACCTGTTAGAAAAGTCTGGGACTTTCTGGGCTGTTTGCTTGGCAGGTATTTTTGGTTTGTTGCAGAGTTGTCTCTGGAGCCATCCTTTCCTAGAATGGAAATAGTTCCTGGGTTGGTGTACTGCACTATTCTGTGCTTTGTGTAAGTATACCCTATTGAAGACAAGGGGGAAGTGTTTGTGATAGAAAGGAGGGAGGGGTTATTGACACTAATGTGGTGCTTAACCCACTAATACTATTTCTGAATTGTGGTTAGTGTTTCAAAGTCCTGAAATATCTGGGCAGACTTTTGCAAGATTTTTTGTGGGTGGTCTCTCTTATTGGATTAACTGTCTGGTTGGGTTAGACTTAGACAGGCTTTTGGGTATCACAGTAATCTTCATTGGGTCTCTGGGAGACCCAGCCATGCAGTTGGTCCAGTACAAGACAATACCCACAGATTCTTGCCCCTCATACTTTCTGGACCATAAGATACAACATCACTTCAATTCTACTGGAAAGACTGTGTGTGTAAGGTGTGGCCTTCAAAAATGTTTCAAAGAGTATCTCAGCTCAGCATTCAAAACCCTGCTACTAGTGTATTGCACTGAATGCAAATCACTTTTTGCTGTCCAGGACACCAGGAACTGAACCCAGATGGTCTGCTGTCTAGTCATAGCAGGCGGAAGGCCGGGGCTAACGGGACTTAGTCCCCCCACTCCTCGAGACTAATTTTGCAGCAGCTGGCAACAGTGCCACTGTTACAGTGCTGCACCCAGTGCTCCTGCTGTGCACTCTGCCGCTGCTGCGCCCCCCCCCCCCCCCCAATAATATTTTCTCCCACCGCTTATGTGTTTAGTCAGGATTCATCCTTCTCAGCACTATACTGAGGCATCTTGTAGCTGTTAATGGCTGAACCTCTAGCCACTGAAGGATATTGTTTGCAATACCTGGTACATAACCACTTAACTGGACAAAGAATTAAATTACGTTAAAAGAAAGGCCATAGTGTAGATATGGAACTTTAAGAAAAGTTAAGTTTGAAGCCAACTTTCCGTATCTCAAATTGATTTTAAATGTTTTGCCCATCAAGAGCCTACCTGTACTGGATGTATTGAAACTCCTGCAGCGAGCTATCCAGGGCCGGCGTACTATCCTCACTATACCTTGGATTGTGGAGTTCCTCTCCCTCGTAGATCATATTGCTCCTTTTCTTGACTACTATGGGACAGTATTTTCCCTCTTGCTGCAAGTATACAGGTAAGCCCATGGAAGAATACCTGCATCATTCTTGAGAATGTCTTCATTGGGATTAATTGCATCCCACTTTTCTTCCAAGACAATTTGTGAGGAACTGGACATCAGGTGGGAATGTTATAAAACTCAATTTTGTGTCTGTATGTTACCATGTTTAGTGAAATATAAGATGACCCTGAATTGGACGTCCTTTCCCCCCCCATAACTAGATTCTGTATATGGAATATTTATAAATTTGTTACAATTTTCCAAGTATAGAATCTAATTATTGCAGGTTTGCCTTGAATTTGTCCCTTCCCCCTTGCTACAGCAGGAGAAAATAAATCTGGAGGGTCAGGTAGCCCCCTTGTCCTCTGCCCCCTTTCCCCCAACTTCTCCCCTCTGCAGTCCCTTCCTTATTGTCAGACCCTGCTGCCCCTGAGCATATGCCAGTGAGAAGCAAATTTGAAAACATTAAGTTAGAAATAAACATACCTGCAGTAACTTGCATATAGGGAAATTACTACAGGTATAGACTTAGTTCATTCAGAATTGATGCAGTTTAACTCTTTTGAAACTGCTGCAATTTTTAGCACAAGTACTCCATAAACACTTTTAAGCAGCATTTCTATACCTACTTGTATGTAGTACAAACTATGAATGACATTAGTTCAAAGCCAAAAGGCTTGTGATTTACCATATAGGTCATTGGGTTGTGCTGCAACAGAGATGACAGTGTTTCATGCCATTGTGACCCCACAGCTCAGTACTGCCCAGTGTGCATTTGTACTCCAGATAGCACATAGATCTTTTGTGGGGGTTAATTAGCCCCTGCTCGTGACTGGAACCGGGTTCTCTTGTCACAAGTCCTAGGGCGCTCTAAAATTTTTTGTATAGATGAGGCACAGGGCAACTTGATCTGGTTCCAGCTCTTGGAGGGTAGGGCCACGCTAATCATACGTGACAGGCTGAGGGGGGAGGTGGCAGAGGGATTCTGGGTAAGTTTTGTAAGGGCCTATTCAGTGATGATTGCCAGACATTTATGGCTGGTTAAAAAACAGGACTAATTGGAAATAGGAAAGAAAGGTATAGCTCAGTGGGAGTGAAGAGGAAGTTTAAATGTATTCAGTATAGTGGCTCACCATGACTGAAAAACAAAGTTCACACTGAGGAGGACTTAGCGCATATATAACTACCATATATCTTATTCAGATGGGCTGTACTACTAACCTGGTATGTTTGCTGTGGCATCGGAATTCCAAGACCTCTGGGCTTGGGCCTGCATGTAGGATGCCTGCCAGTGGATTTGGGAGTTTCTGAAATCCCAGGGTGAGAGCCTGGGGCGAAGGATGCTCGCCATTTATAGCGCCGTACATGGTGTTTAGGACAATTGTGTTCTGCCTGCTCAATTGATACTGTTTTTGGAAAGATTGAGTTCTGCTCAATTGATATGATTTGGAACTGATTTGGCGAATTTGACTTGGAACACAAAATATATAATAGTAATTAAAAAAGAAAAGTTTGCCCAATATGGGTCATGTGTTTTGTAGTCATGCTCAGTGTTAGCTGCATTTTAATCAACTTCATAGTTGGCTTCCATTACTGAGTACATGCTGCTTTTAGTAGCAGTTTAATGATACAGTGTGTTTAGTGAGGATTCCTTGTATGTGAATGTAAGGTGAGGGGTGAAAAACTTTGTCTTCTATTTGAGTAAATATGGTAAGCCATAAGAAACTCGCATACCTGAAATGTCCATCCCAAGCTGAAGGGGTTAAAAGATGCATTTTTTTTATCAACCCCTCCCCCTTACAAAAATGCATTTCCCCAAATCACTTGCAAAGTGCTGTGCCCTTGTAACTGCAGAATTCAACCCTGAGATTAAGCTCCTCCACAATGTTTTCCCATTGCTCAGATACTCCTATTTTGTTTGTTCCAGAAAAATAGATGCCACCAAACTCTGGCTGCTTCAGTTCAAATGCACAGTACAATATACAGATAGACATGTGCGCACCTACACAGAGAATGAGAAACACTTCCATAATGGCTAAAGTAGACTAGTTAGAGGACAAGTCAGAACAACAGAGAACCTTGAAAGAAGTTATAGTGTTACTGGACATACCTTTTTTAAATAAAGTAGCTGCAGTTTAACTCTGTTTTCCACTACCCTCTCTGTATGGCAGGGCCATGGTACCCTCACAAGATAAGGAGATGAGTTTCCTAAACAAGCTGTCCATGGTACCCTCTGAAGATAAGGAGATGAGTTTCCTAAACAAGCTGTTGATCCTTGCAGTGTTGGGTTGGCTTTTTCAGGTATAGTGCCTAGAGATTGTAACTGGCTGAGCTCTGAAGGTGCAGCTGTACTGAATTCAGTAGAAAACGATGATTAGATCTCAAAATGAGGTAAAAATAGTAAAATGTGACAAAATAAAAAGAACCAAAATCTTTTGCACAGTATCAAACATGCTGTAATTTGAATTATACTCCTGCTCTGCATCCTGTATGTTTTCCCCCTAGAACTCTTTTGTAGAAGATTTCACTGTCAAATACATCCCATAATTAATTTCTGTAAAACCTTCTAGTTTTCATCCTTAAGGTGCTTTTCCTTAAGGACAAAACTTCCCAGTTAATTCCCACTAAAGTGGGAAGTAGTCTTGTACTGAAAATTTACTGTATTAAATGCTGCAGGAAAGTTGCAGTGCCTTGCTTTAATCAACAGAAGACCTCTTTGGCTGAATTAAAGATAAGAGGAGGAAGGAGACTCCCATGCATTTTCACCTGGGAGAAGCATGTCTTGATTAGACTATTTCTTTAAGTTTGCTGGAGATAAATATAAATTAAAGACTCCAAGTGTGGGGAAGCTGGGGTGGCTGGGAAATGTGGAAAGATGCTACATGTGGCCTTGAGGGTTGAGGTGGTGGGGGGTGACAAATATAGGAGAATAGAAGGTCCTCAGTGTGCCAGGTTCTATATAATTTTTTAAAAGTGGAAAATCTTCTCTGACTACTGTTTTTGAGATGGGTGTTTTAGTCGCCTGATGGAATGATAATTCTTCATAGTTTCTGTTCCAGGTCCCCTCTGTCCCAGAGGAGCTGTTCTTTACAAGTGAAGTCAGACAGGATGGATTGATGATGGATACCATGTCATCTGCTCAGGCCTTGGTAAGCTGGCATGAAACTAACTGCTTTGATATTTGCAGTCTCATGGCACCAGCAAGGAAGATTTCAGGGCAAGTGAAGCCTGTAGATTGCAGCATTGTATGCAACGATTTGTCTTCAGTGCAGATGTGATGAATATGGAGACTATATAAAGCTGCAGTTTGCTTGAGCAGTCAGACTGCACTGCAGACTAGACCTCAGAGGTTCTTTGGTGCACTGCCAGAATGACACTAACTGGAAAAAGCATGCACCACCTGTAATGAGATGGTGTTTTGCAGACATAAGTTGTTGCTGGAATATGATGAGGTGTTGCTGCAAGCATATCCTCAGTCCAGAGTCACAGCTTGTTTCATAATGCTAGGAATGATGAACAGAGCAGGAACAGAATATAGAGAACTCAAGTAAATCTATTGGGGATCAACTCCTATCTCATCCTCCATATAACAACCCTACAGGTATTTGAAGTCTGTTACCCTCCTTTGTTTTCTCTTCTCCAAAAAAATAATCCAGTTTTTCTGGCATATTTCCCTGTTGTCTAATGTTTTTTTAGTCACTACTGGACTCTTTCCAGTCTGTCCACATCTTTCTTGACCTGTGGAACCCAAAACTGGACACTGCTCCAGGTGAGGTCTCGCCAACGCTGAATAGAGTGGAAGAATCACTTCCCTTGATTTGCAAGTGACACTCCTGTTAATGCAACCTAGCATCCTGCTGGCTTTTTTGCAGCAAGAGGACACTGTTGGCTTATGTTCAGCTTATGGTTCACTGTAAAGCATAGATCCTTCTTTGCAGCACTGTAGCCTAATCAGTCATTCCGCAGTCTGTATTTGTACATGCCATTATTCTGCGCCACGTACAGGACTTTGCACTTGATGTTGAATTTCATTTGATTCATTTCATACCATTTCTTTAATTTATCAGGGTCATTCTGAATCATAGCCCTATTCTCAGGCACTGGTTTCTGGAGCCAAGGGCTGTGGGTTCAAGTTCCATCAGGGGTGAAACTGCTTGAACTTAGATTGATTATAAAAGGACCTTTGCTACACTTAACCCAGAGTATCTGAGGGTATGGGAAAATAAATTAATCAGGAACTCCTTGATGTATTTGACTTTATTGAGGTTTTCTGAAAAACTCTCTCCAGCACACAAGCTATTTCAAAGCTTATCAGTAAGGTATAGTTAAAGTGATGACTTCAGTGTCATTACCCTCAAACTGACACCTAGTAGCCTCTTCCAATTTCCTCCTAGTGATTGGTTTCACCTCTACCCTCTTCTCAGGGACAATGACCCATAGCCACTGCATTTGTGCCCTACCCCCAGCACACACTGTTCCTCCCTGTACTCTGGTAATGACTGATCTTCCCGTGCTCCCCTGTTAGCAGACAGTTCTCACACGGCAGTGGGTGCAAGGTCTTATTGTTGGGCATGATAAAAAGAGCAGTAGTTTCAAGACAAAAAAACCCGTTCAGAGTAAAAGTACTGCAAATGTGTGGAGTATTTGGCAGGTCTCCTCCCTTCCCCTTGCCTGCATCTGAGGGAGCTTCTAACCTGTCACAGCATTAGGGGTTAATGTTGTTTCCACCAGAGAAGGTGCATGCTCCTTCTCCCAGAATCAAGATGAACATGCTAGCCAGCATGTATGTGCATCCTGTTATTAAGCAAGTGCCAGTTGCTTTTCCAGCAGTGGGGAGGAAATAGTTATGAACTTCAGCCTTTTCGAAATGTGTTCAATATATACCACCTACACTGACAAAACCTGAAGTTTCCCCCTTAATCCCCATGTTTTCTGGCTAAGACATAACAATGGGGCCCCATCACTCAGTAGTCCTCTGTCCTGAGAGGCTTGACTGAATCATGATGGAAGTATCCATGGAGCTGTAATTCTTTGTGTGGGCCATGTCCTGTTTATCCTCTTTCCCATATCAACTCTTCCCCAGTCATTGCTGGTAGGGTGGCATTCCTATACTGGGGTTTCTTTTTCTCTTTTGACAGACATATGTTCTCAGCTGAGTCTGGAGTCCTTTATAACTAAAGGTCATGCAATACCAAGTCTCTGAAATGCAGAGCTGTTTATGATGCATCTCCAGGCACAATTGGGTCCTTAGGTTTTAGAGTTTGTTTTGCTTCAAAAGCACTTGATTTGGAATTTAACTTGGCTGCATTATTTCTTTTGATGAAGTGCCTTGAGATATCTGTGAGATGCATAAGATTTCTGATCTTCTAAAGATGATGTTCCTTTTGCAGCTGTCCTTCAACCCTCCTTTTCTTCATTTGCCAGGATTCTGCAACTTTGGTGGATCAGCAGTTACTTTATACCTGCTGTCCATATCTTGGTGAGTATTTTATAGATGTTTATCCCAGCCCTTTTTGGTACTGTGAGTCCTTGAATCACTTTTCTTTCTCATCCCCATCCACTTTGAACCTCAGTCATATTGCTGATCATGGTGACAAATCAAGTTGTGGAGAAAAAGACATAAGTATCTGCAACGGTATTTGTTGCAACAAGGGATGTTCAGGTTAAATATGAGGAAAGACTTTCTCATTAGGAAAGTAGTAAAGCACTGGAACAGGCTACCTGGAGAAGTTGTAGCATCTCCATCCTTGGAGGTTCTTAAGTCCCAGGTAGACAAAGCCGTGGCTGGGATGATATAGTTGGGGATGGTCCCTTCCAACCCTAATTTTCTACGATCCTGTGAAAGGGGAGAAGGAGGCTGTGGATTGGCTGTCCTGCCTTTGCAATGTGAATGATATGCAGGGAGACGGGGACCTTGATTCTCTACCATGGAAGGAAACTTGAATGCCAGACTTCCCTATACTGTGTGTCAAAGGAGGAAGGGTTTGGATGAAGAAGGTGGCTTAATCCCCAAACTGATAGTTACTGAAAGGCCGTTAGGACCTGGCGTGGTGGAGGATGGCCATTTGGCCAATGTGAAGAGCTAGGGTTAGTTTGGAAGCAAATACTTTAAACTGAAGGGGAAGCGCCTCATTTCCTGAGGCTGTATTGTGCTTGTGGATCTGGCTGTAGAGAAAGTTGTATGTTGGTCCAGTGACTCCAACTGCTGATGAATCTTTCATGCAGAAGGACTTGAAATCCCTTTTGCTGTCCTCAGCCCCTGGCATTCTCTTTGTAGCCCTGTTGGAGCTCTCTGCTCCCACCACCATGGTGGATCTTGCATAGCTGCCACTTTCATCCCACCATTTGATGAACCATTAGGCTAGGAACCTTCGAAGCCACTGCTTTGTAATTCTTTTTATGGGTCGCTGTTGAGTGATAGGAAGAATTTTCTGTTTTCCTGTCCTCTGCTGCTTACAAGGGTAGGAAGCTTCTGTCTGGCCTTCCTCAGGGATATACTGGAATTGTGCAGCCTCTCCCTGCTCCCAACTTTTACTGTTGTCAACTTTTACTAAAGTTGGGGTTTTACAGAGCCTGCTCTAGATTGGGAACCTAATTACTTGACTACTTGACTTTTTCTGCCTCTCTGGATCTATTACCCTGTAGTTCTGACTTTGTATGTCAGAAGGCTATTCACACCTGTTTCTTTTTACAGGTGAGCTGCGGAAGCTGCTGGCCTCCTTTGTGGCAGGCAGTGGAGCAAAGAATGGTGGCTTTATAAGGAAAATAAACCCAACAGCTGCAGAGTCCTTGGCACCCAAACCTTCTGTCTCACAGCAGAAACTGCAGGTAGGTAAACAGGGAGGGCAGTGTGCTGGCTGCTTGCCCAAGACAGGTGCCTGCTCTCTGTTACCACATAGTGAGAATGCTCTGAGCATAGTCATGGCTTTTTCACAGTGGAGTCACAAAAGGAGGGAGTGTTCATAAGATGGCAAGATGCACAGTGATGGTCTGAAACTATGGAAAGAAAAACACAGGCATAGACAGCAGGGGTTCTCTTGTTTAACAGCTAGAAGAGGAAGCTGTTAAATCCTGTGATGTTGTGTGGGCACTAAATTGCAGAGAACCTGAATACACGTCCCTGCGAGTCTTTTGTATATGCTTAACTCTTGAACCCACAGATGATTCCTTCTGCCCCATCCATATCTTTTCTTCCTCGCTCTTCTTTAGCCAGTAGCCCTGACTTTCTTTCCCTTTGCTCTGATTCCACTGTAACTGTCCCTTGAAAGAATAAGTATTCTGTGAGTGTGCAGTGGTGTCCATCCTGTAATTAAAGGGTATCTTTTACCTCAAAAAGCAGCACTCCTTTTGAACGGCTCATTAAAAGGAGCTCATTAAGTCTTACAGTAGCCTGGTGTGAAAAGGTGCTGCCTTTTGAATGGAGAAATAGCCGCATTCCTTTCTTCCTCCTTTTACCAGTCGCCTATTTTTTACAACTTCTCACAAGACAAAATCTATAAACTGTGCACTGAATGGTGAGCATAAAATTGGGCATAGGTATTTTACAGGTATTACCAAAGGTTGTAATAGCAAAATGCTTGGTAGAGACTGTGGGCCTTAGGCCCTGTTGTGCATTGTACACAGAATTAAATTTTAGGTCTGTTTCTGTGTAGAGAAGATCATCTCTGTAGAGAGTCCTGGTCTCTTCATAGCTCTTGCTCTTCCTCCTGAACAGGCAGAGCTGGAGCAGGCCTTCTTCCACAATCAGCCCCCATCACTGCGGAGAACAGTGGAATTTGTGGCAGAGAGGGTGGGATCCAACTGTGTTAAGCATATCAAGTAAGTGCTTGGGCACATATCTCTGAAAAATGCTTTCCTCCTATCTGGTTTTAATTCTTAGAGGCCAGACTTGGGTTTTCAGTTGCTTGGGGAACTATTGTCCTGGCCTCCCTACTAGACTGTGTGCAGTCTAAATTTGATTGATGCTAAAGGCTTTAAGTCATTCTGGACTAATCTAGTCTTTGTAGAATTCTCATTTAAGCTTGTGAAAATGGTGCCATTTGTCTCGGATGGAAGGGGATTTGTAGTAGTAGTAATAAGTAGAACAAAAAAGGCCTGTCCGTTAGAGATCTGTGCTGTTGTTGTCTCCTTCCCACCATCCTCTGACCTCTGTAGATGACTAAGTCCTTGCACTCCCTACTGTGGATATCTTTACAGGTATCTTAAAACTTGAGCGAGTTACGCCACATGTTTTGGGTGACTCCCATGTCCTGTGTTGTGAACACAACTTGCATCATTTTGCCTTGATGCCATGTCTGTAGCTGTAGCAGGGGTGGTAACAGTACTTCCCAGATGACTGAGTTGGAACTTCAACCATTTAAGTTCTCAGATTCTAGGCAGATGGCTTTGTAAATCTGGACACCACAGCTCAGCAGCTCAGGCAGACTCTTCAGACACAGCTAGCAGAAATTATATCTCCTAGGAGTCCCACTCATGGGCAAGAACCCCATTGCAAAAAGCAGAGATAATCCTGCCCTGAAGCTTCTTCCTCCCTGCTTGATGGAGTCAGAAATGATTCAATTTTCTTTCGCGTAGACCATGTTAGCTGGTATATTCCTACACAGTTGTAATGCTTTGTCTACACTAAACTGAGTCTCCTGTTACCAGTCTTGGTGGTAACAGTAATGTGAATGCTACCGTAGCCCAGGTGTACTCGGGTATATACTCCCCTTCTCCAAATGAAGGGAATTGTTAGCTGGCAGGTGTGCTGTAGGGGAACTGCAGGCTGCTCAGTTTCCCTCCATCCCTAAAGAAGCAGGCCAGGACAGTCAGGGGACTTAACTATATACAAATTCATTTACATTACCTTATTACAAGGAAAAGAAACATGGATATAAACATATGTACTATATAATATATGTAATATATAATGTGTGTATGTGATATCTAAACAAACAACATAAACAATACCCTCTGGGTAAATGTTATAAAACCTTATACCAGTGCTCCAGATACAGGTACATCACAGATAAGTATCTGATCTGAAACGGATAAACCCCAAAGTAAACATAGATAGCCAACAGATAAACTATAGATAAGTACAGGTGAACAATAAATAAGCCATAAATAAATACAAATAAACAAAAGATAAAATGGGGGTCCCAGCACAGCCCTAGGATTCTGCTCGTCTACTAATTTACAAACATGAGAGTTCACAAAATATAAGGCATGACATCACACCACTTATGGCACAGGAACCTCCAAGATAAACTTAATCCCATGGGGAAACCCCAGTGCCCTGGGGCTTTTTCCCAGTTCCTTCAAGGAAGCTGGTAACTTCAGGGGGGGCCCTCCCAGTGGGACCTCCACTTTCAGGAGCCCTTAACTAACAAGGGGGGACTCCCTCTGCCCTGTGGGAATCCTTTTTCCCTGCAACTCACAGCTCCCAGGCATGGAGGGTGGCCCTCGTCATCTGCACCAAGCTGCTCTCTCACCTGTGGTGGGCTTCAGGGGGTTGCTGTTCCCTGGAACTGGGCACCACTATGCAGGGCTTCTGGGGCCTCTGGCTCGGCCCTGTCTGCTGACTCAGTAGCCCAAGCACCATCTGGCTCCCTGGACTCAACCTTTTGCTATGGGTTGGTGGCCCGGGTCATCTTGTGCAGCACCGGGCTTGGTCTGCTCCCGGACCCTCCGTGCAGCACGTCCTGCACTGAGCTCCCAACATCATGCAGGGGGTTGGAGTCCTGAACTGTCCAAGCGCTCCAAAGATCCTGCTCCATGCACTGGCCTGTGCACTGTCTCTGGCCGCACGCCAGAGGTTGCAGACCTGGGCCACCTCACGCAGCTCCCAGGGTCTGTGCGCCGTGCTGCACACCGAGAGCCTAGCCACTGGAGCCGTCCGCTGTTCCCCACTGATGGAAGTCTTCAGGGGCGCTTCTGGGCTGTTGCTTTGCCCTGCTGAGCCGCTCTCCTCAGCTCTTCTAAACCCCGCTCTTCTCTCTTCTCTGTCCTTGACGCATCTGCCCTCCTTCTGTCCCCCGTGCTGGGCGCGCAGCTCCTTTTATGCTCTTCCAGGGCTCCGCCCCTGAAGTCTTCCGGATCTGACAGTGTTGCAGTCTACAATCAGGTCTGGGAGAGATCTCCCCCTCCCCTCAGGAAAGGGGCATGACTTAACTCCTCTTGCTGCCTCCTGATTGGTGGATGGGCTCCACCAATCAAAACAGGAAAATCTCAAGCCTGGAACTCAACCCAAGCTCTGAAAGGCAAGCGTGCTACACTAGTGTTGGCAAGATGCTCATGGCTGTCTGAAGCCCTGTCTACATTAGTTTTCCCAGTATTACCAAAGCAAAAATCAAAAAGTTGGGGCAGAAAGACATTTTGTTGTGTGTGTTTCTATTAGCATCTTCTGGAGAAAGCTGCTTCCCTTTTCACTCTGGGTTACATGCACCTAAAACCATATGGTATAGGCACTTCTGTATTAAGTCAGACTTGCAGTCTCTTATCCAGTGTCCTATCTCTGATAGTGGCCAGCATCTGATGCTGGTACAAGCAACCTTGCATTCTAGACAAATGTGTGATGATGTCTCTTGCAACAAATCTCATCCTAAATGCTAATAATTAGAAATTGCCTTTACACCTGAAACAGGGCTGAATATGCTACCTAGAATGTGTCATACTTATCCAACTGAAAGTTTTTGTTATTGATATAAAAGCCCAGTCCCTTTTGAGTCTCATTAATGTTTTTGCTTCAAGCACACTTCATGGTACTGAATTCCAGTGAACTTGAAGAGGTTGGGGATGGTGAAACTTTGGCGATGCAGAATAGTTAGATTAGCAAAATATCACGTGACTGGTTCTTTTTAACAAAAATGTTCTGTTTCTTTCATGCTCTAAAGTAAAATGGGGATGAAAGGGTTCAAAACAGGTTGCATGTTTCTATTTCAGACTTGTTCAATCTGCCATCGCACTGTTTTTTTTCCAGGGCCACTCTGGTAGCAGAGCTTGTCAAAAGGGCAGAGGTCATGCTGCAGGAAAAAGTGAAGGAGGACAATACTAATCATGACAAACTGCTAGATGAGGTGTGCACTGAGCTTTATGAAGAAGGGGCACAGGCTTTCCTCAAAGGCAGAGAGTAAGAAGGAAAAGCTACTTGAATTAATCATTTCCCATCTTCCTTTTTGCTGTGCATTTCTTAGTGCTGTGCTGGCTTTGTCTTGTGACACCTGAGGTGCCACCAACCACTTCAGTACTTTCGAACACCAGCCTCTGATTTGGCTCAGGACTGATACTTAACTGCAATTGTAACTGAAGCTGTTTCCCTGCTGACTTTCTAATGCCTCTTAGGGGTGGGTAAGAAGGCCGCTTAACAAGTTTTGGTGAGGTATGGAGGGCTGTAAGGGTAGCCCCTCCCCATGACAGGTTCCCTGCCCCTTAATCCCTGACCTTTGCTACTGGAAGTCTCTTGCCTTGCCCAGGGAAGTTCCCTTTTTGGGAGGGGAGGGGCTTGCTTGTATTTTATGGGGCCTGTAGCATGTTGGGGGCGTGTGTGGATCATAGGATCAGAGAAAATGAGGTTTGGAAGGGACCTCAGGAGGTCATCTTGTCCAACTACCTACTTGGAGCAGGACCAGCCCCAACTAGATCATCTCAGTCTAGCTAGGTCTTGAAAACCTCCAAGGATGGAGATTCCACCATCTCTCTGGGTAATCTGTTCCAGTGTTTTACAACCCTCCTAGTAAGACAATTCTTCCTAATATCTAACTGAAACTTCCCTTGCTGCAACTTGAGACCATTGCTCCTTATTCTGTTATAAACTCCTGCAAGACCGTTTCAGGCTGGACATAAGGAAGAACTTCTTTACTGTCCGAGCCCCCAAGGTCTGGAATAGCCTGCCGCCGGAGGTGGTTCAAGCACCTGCTTTGAATGCCTTCAAGAGAAACCTGGATGTTTTTCTTGCTGAGATCCTATGACCCCAGCTGACTTCCTGCCCCTGGGGCAAGGGGGCTGGACTCAATGATCTTCCGAGGTCCCTTCCAGTCCTAGTGTCTATGAAATCTGTGAAATCTTCCACCACTGAGAACAGTCTAGCTCCATCCTCTTTTGAACCTCCCTTCAGATGGTTGTAGGTTGCTATTAAATCCCCTCTGTCTCCTCTTCTCTAGACTAAACAAGCCCAGTTCCCTCAGCCTCTCCTCATAAGTCATGCCCCTCAGCCCCCTCACTACTTTTGTTGCCCTCTGCTGGACTCTCCAACTTGTCTACATCCTTTCTGTAGTGGGGAGCCCAAAACTGGACACAGTACTCCAGATGTGGCCTCACCAGTGCTGAATAGAGGGGAATAATCACTTCTTTTGACCTGCTGGCAACACACCTACCAATGCAGCCCAGTATGCTGTTATCCTTCGTGGCAACAAGGGCACACCTCTGGCTCGTATTCAGCTACTGTCCACTATCCTTTTCTGCAGAGCTGCTGCCCAGCCAGTCAGCCCCCCAGCCTGTATTGGTGCATGGGATTGTTCTGTCCTAAGTGCAGGACTTTGCACTTGTCCTTGTTGAACCTCATGAGATTTCTTTTGGCCCAATCCTCCAATTTGTCCAGGTCACTCTGAATCCTAGCCCTACCCTCCAGTGTATCTATTACTCCCCCCAGCATGGTGTTATCTGAAAACTTACTGAGGGTGCACTCTGCCATCTTCCAGGTCGTTAATGATTAAATTGAACAAAACTGTCCCCTGCAGCACTCCATTTGATACCGGCTACCAGTCAGACATTGAGCTATTGATTACTACCCCCTGAGCCTGATGCTTCAGCCAGTTTTCTGTCCACCTGACAGTGCATTCATCCAGCCCGTACTTCTTTAACTTCCCTACAAGAATGTTGTGGGAGACCATATCAAAAACCTTGCTAAAATCAAGGTATACCACATCCACTGATCTCCCTGCATCCACAGAGCCAGTCACCTCATCACTGAAGGCAATCAGGTTGGTCAGGCATGACTTGCCCTTAGTGAATCCAGGCTGACTGTTCCTAATTCCCTTCTTCTCCTCCAGGTGCTTAGAAATTGATTCCTTGAGGATCTGCTCCATGATTTTTCCAGGACCTGAGGTGAGGCTGACCAGTCTGTAGTTCCCTGGATCAGCCTTTTTTCCCTTTCTTAAATATGGGCACTATGTTTGCCCTTTTCCAGTCATCCAGCACCTTTTCTCATAGCCATGAGTTTTCAAAGATTATGGCCACTGGTTCTGCAATCTCATCAGCCAACTCCCTAAGTACCCTTGGGTGCCCTTGGCTGTCCTTGGACTTGTATATGTCCAGCTTTTCTCAATAGTCCCTAACCAGCCTTTTTTCCCTTTCTTAAATATGGGCACTATGTTTGCCCTTTTCCAGTCATCCAGCACCTTTTCTCATAGCCATGAGTTTTCAAAGATTATGGCCACTGGTTCTGCAATCTCATCAGCCAACTCCCTAAGTACCCTTGGGTGCCCTTGGCTGTCCTTGGACTTGTATATGTCCAGCTTTTCTCAATAGTCCCTAACCTGTTCTTTCACCTCCTCCCCAAGCTGTGCTGCCCGGTGCGGTAGTCTGGAAGCGGACCTTGCCTGTGAAGACTGAGGTGAATAAGGCATTGAGCACTTCAGCCTTTTCTCCATTTTCTATCACAAGATTGCTTCCCCCATTCTGTAAGGGACCCACACTTTCCCTGATCCTCCTCTTGCTACCGACCATACTTGTAGAAACCCTTCTTGTTACCCAATTGCTGCAACTCCAATTGTGCTTTGACCTTCCTGACTTCATCCCTGCATGCCGGAACAATGCTATTATATTCCTCCCTAGTTATTTGTCCAAGTTTCCACTTCTTATAAACTTCCTTTTTGTCATCTAGTTTACTGCTAAGCCAAGCTGGTCTTTTGCCATACTTGCTAGTCTTCCTGCGCATTGGGATGGTTTCATAGTTTCATAGTAGTTAGTGGTCAGAAGGGACCTAAATAGATCATCTAGTCTGACCCCCCCGCCACTGGCTGGATCACACGCTGGGATCACACGACCCCAGACAGGTGTTCATCCAACCTCTTTTTTAATTTACCCAAGGTAGGAGTGAAGACCACTTCCCTAGGAGTTGGTTCCAGATCCTAGCCACCCTAACAGTGAAATAGACTGCCACCAGTGGGCAGCAAGGCGAGCCCCCTAGGAAGAGTTGGGGGCGGGGAGCTGCTCCTGGCATCGCTGGCTCTCTTGCTTTTTGTTCACATCTGCCCATCTGGGTTGCTGCTGAGCCTACACTGGTGGCTCCTGCCGCTGCCGCTGCTGCTGCTGCCTGTCCCATGCCTGCCTGGCAGATCTGCAACCAAGCCCATGTTTGCTTGCTGCTGCTGCTCCTGCCCCACCTGCTTGTCCCCATGCCTGCCCAGCAGGGTTTTGTGAGCAGCCGAGCTTCTTCACACCCCACCCGTCCATCCATGTTCTCTCCCGCCCAGCCATTCATGAACAGGACCAAAGCGAGCTGCAGGCAGAGCCTGCCCCCCCACTCCCTTCAACACTGCAGCCTCCCCTCCCTACCTGAGTGCTTCAGCAGGGACAGGAGGAGGATTTGCTGGAGCCCAGGGGTGTCCAGCAGTTCCCTGGGCAGCTGCAATAGTGGCAGCCTTGCCTAGAAGCTGTGCCCGCTGACCATGGCTGGGGCCCTCCGGTGGGGAAGGATGGGAGCGCAGCATGCACTGCCAGGTGGGAAGGGGCAGGACTCGGCCCCATGCAGAGCACAGGGTGGGCCGCTGCCCATCAGGCCAGATGCACTTAATTGGTGGGTGCCCACCTGTGGGCCAGATCCAATCAGCTGGCGGGACAGATCCAGCCACAGGCTGTATTTTGCCTGCACTTACATATGGGAGTGGGTTGTAGAGGATGTGTGGAACAGTGTGCCTCGGCTCTATTTCTTGTACTTTTCCCTTTTCTGGGAAGGAAAGAATTTTGAGTAGAGTTAGGTCAGCTGCTTGGAATTCAGTCTTGCTTACATGGTTCTTGCCTACCTTGAGTCTTGGCGTTGCTTTGCTGTCCCAGGCAGTGAAGCATAATGGAACATATAGAAGTCCGTGCAGTAATAAATGTCCCTGACTATCACTGTAGAGCCTTGACACTGCAGTACACATTCTTTGTCACTTTTTTGTTTGCAGATTTTGCAGGAAGAAGGGTCCTGAAGCTGTGAGAGTTCTTCTGCCAGAAGAGACATCTGCAGCTGTATGTACCACGTTTAACAAAGGCCTTGACTTCAGGTCCTGATTAATATCCTTGTATATCTATTGTTGCCACTTGTAAACTTCAGTGATATGATCTATGGACACAGTGACCTAAAATCATTTGGAACTGGAGGAAGGGTTCAGAACACTATTCTCATCAGGTTATTTTGGCATATTTCTGCAAAATGTGTTAACAGCAAAATAATTTACTGTTTGCACATACAAACTGTGTGGCACCTGGCTGGATAGCAGCACTACAGAGAAGGATCTGGTAGTCCTGGTAGATCACAGACTCAGTATGAGTCTGCAATGTGATGTAGCTGTAGAAAAGGGTAAGTGTGTTTTTTTGCATCAGCACAAATATGAAATGCAAGACCTGGGAGGTGATAGTGCTTCTTTACTTGGTACTGGTTAGGACTCATCTAGAGTACTGTGTGCAGTTTTGGGCTCTACATTTTAAAGAGGACAT
Source organism: Alligator sinensis (assembly GCF_000455745.1). Lineage (NCBI taxonomy): Eukaryota > Metazoa > Chordata > Crocodylia > Alligatoridae > Alligator > Alligator sinensis. The sequence continues at coordinate 836,173 of NW_005842641.1, forward strand.
GGAAAAGTTAGAGAGAGAGAGTCAACAATAATGATAAAAGGCTTGGAAGGCAAGTCATGAGGAAAAGTTGAAGGAAGTAGGTATATACAGCGTACAGAAAAGGTACTTAAGACGGGACACAATAGCAGTCCTCAATTTTCTAAAGGGCTGCCATAAAGGGAAAAAACACCTTTTCTCTCTTGCTTCAGAGAGCAGGACACAGATCAAGGGCTTAAAATTGTAGTAAAGTTTAGATTGGATATCATGAAAAACTTCGTCATTATTACAATAGTGAGGCAATGCAATAGACTGCCTAGAGAAGTTGTGGAGTCTCCATCATTGGAGATATTCAAGAAGAGGCTGGATAAGCATTGGTCAGGGATGATGTAGGAGTCTATGCCTATGCTCTACTGTAGATATTTCCCATGCTTCTAGGCTTTGCTAGTTTCCATGTAGGGTTGGAAAAGATTTTTGCTTTCCCTCTTGCTACTGCATATGCTCCACCATTCAAGGTAGGACCAATTGTCATATTTGGAGTTGAGAAGGAATTTTGCCCCACAGTAAAATTAGTAGAGACTGTGGGGTTCTTGCCTTCCTCTGCAGTGGGTAGTGTGGCCCTCTTCCTTGGATGTCTCAAATATAGTTTGATGAACTTTGTGGCAGCAGGATATTGACCATGGTGGTCCACCTGCTTTACCTGTGGCAGGTTAGGATGTTATGTCTTGTGGTTGTGTTGGGGATGACTGTGTAGTTTTGCTAATAAGTTTGACAGTGGATTTGTATAAGATGGTTTGGTTAGGGATGGTCCTGCCTCATGCAAGGTTGAACTAGATGACCTCTGGAGGTCCTTTCCAGCCCTGCTTCTCTGTGATTCTGTGATTGTTGTCTTTACTTCAGAGTTAACAAGCCCCTGAAATTAGTGATATATTAATTAGAATTAATTTATATGACATTCATGTGATTAAATTAGTGATGTGGTGGCAGAACAGGTGAGGTGTCTTGCTACGGACAGAAGTGCAAATCTGATCTTCACTCTGTTCTTATGGCAAAGGCTGTCCCAGTTAACCCACTGTAGACTGATACTTGATCCTGTGGGCTAGGGAGACTCAAAAATGGCCAGATGTGATCCTAACTACATAACTCCTTGTGTGTTGTGGACTACAGAAACAGACATCCTCTAACAGGCTTATCCCAATAAGCCTTCTAAGATTGGGTTCAGTCTTAGAACTTTTGGAATGAAGCTTCTCTTTCCAGTACCAGATTCTGCCAGAATGAATGGGATTTACTTGGAGATGCTGAAAGTACTTTTTTTTTTCCCCTTTATTTTGAGATGTTGGTTTCCAGTGAGCATGATCCTATCCCCTTTGAGATCATGGGGAGAGATGTGAGCTTACTCTGAGTGTTGTTTATTGAAATGAAGTCTCTTCCCTAGAAAGTTTTATTTTCTTGTCTGTCTTGCCAGTATCATCAGGGGTGTTAACTGTAAATGCTGCTTGTTTTCCATCCCAAAGGTCCTGAGCAGTGCAGAGGATATTGCAGTGAGGCTGGCTACTGAAAAGGCATGTACCTGGCTCTCCACCAACATCACAGGTCAGTCTCTAGTTTCTGCACTAGCACTGCACCTCATTTGAGGATGGGGTTGGGTGCCTTTCTGAGATCAGGGGAAAGTCTCTGATCTAGTATTGTGAAGTTCAGGCTCTTGCTGGCATACTTGTCAGAAGCATGCACTTCCTCTTTTTTTGCCTGATTTTCAAGTTTTGGGTTGATGTTACAGGGTGTTTTAGGCTGTTAAGTTACTTCAAGGTTGCAGGTGCCCACAATATTGGACACTTTCTCCAAGAGCATCACCCAGGCTACAGTCTAGACATTTTTAATGCTAAGAACTGCTTGGGTCCCCCCAGGATGCTTATAATTTGGGTCCATGCACACAAGTTATCTTGACGACATATGCAAAATACCATGTGGATTGGATTTGTTTTCAGCAGCCCTGAAGATTGATTTAATTAGAGCCATTTTAGTTTGTATGGGCTTAGTGCTGATTGGATTCAGATACTTTCAGTTAGTCTCACAGTGCACTGGTGGCCTTTTGGAATTTCCTAGAAGCCGCTGATTCTGAGCTGTGACACATACCCAGCAGCCTTTGCTGCTAAAGCAGGTTAAACTAACTTTAGTTTGGATGCGAGACAAAATTCCCTTGGTTCAGAATATGTTCACAGATCCTCTAAAACTGGTGGTTAAGCAGGTGCAGTTGCACTGGTTCAGGTTCCCAATGTAAGTAGTACCGAACAGTGGTACTAATTTGTCCCCTGACTGAATCTTCTGATAAAGGGCTAAGAGATTGGCTAGATAGTGATTCAACATACTGTGTGTTGGAGTATCCTTTTCATTTTTGCCCTTATGATTACAAGGAGGCATAGGAACCTGGAGTGCAGGTGTCAGCCTAAACTTCACATTCCTTACTTGTACTGGCCCTGAGGTGTCCCTCAGTGGAGGAAGTTGTAGTAGGAATACTTTAGGCTTTGGTGTCTGGGAACCATCTCCCTGGCGAGAAGATCTGAGTTAACCACCACTGTTCTCTTTTTTGTGCTTTACAGCACTGATCAAAAGGGAAGTGAGGACCACATTCAGTCGAATGCTGAAAATCCAGGGTCCTTCCTTACCTAGTGAGGATACACAAGAGATGAAGAAGGACTGCCCTCCAGGATGCCAGCATCATGCTCCATTTCCCTCTGAAATAATCAATGAGATCAAAGTATGGAACCTCCGTTGTCCCCTGCTGCTTTTATTTTTTTTACTTTCCCTCCTTGAGTTAAACTGAGCTATTACAGTTATAACAAAGCAGCTGTGCTGCTCACTTCCTTCCAGTGGTTGCTTAGGGATCAGCCTAATGGTTCCTGGAGCCCTTTTAAATAGAGCGCTTATTGTGGTTTGTTGGTAGGGGATAAGAAAGAAATAGAACGGAAATGGTGAGGGAATCCGCTTGCTTGGAGGGTGTGAGAGCTAGTGTCTCTCTTCAGTTGGATCTGCTGACTTGAGTGACTAAAAAAATAAGTAAGTTCTTTAGTCCTGTTAGCCCTTCATAGCTAGATGGATTCTGTTTCACCTTGTGTGTCAAGGGAATGTATTCTGAGTTGCAGTCAACTGTGTCTGTACAAATCTATTGTGGAGTTTTACCTTCCTGCCTCCCCCACTTGATTCAATTTAAAATTGCAAGTAAAGGCGAGGGAAAGATAGCATGATTTCAGCCTGGGATCCAGAGTGCCTCCTTTTCAAAACAAATATAAAATGCATCCTGGTCCTGTTTCTCCTCTCCCAAGCTTGAAAAGGTGTGGTTTTCTTAGAAATCATATCATCCAGGGGTCAGCAACATATAGCTCACAGGTTGGATCCAGCCCATGGAGCCACTGAATCTACCCTTCAGAGCCCAGGACTTTGCCTATGCCTGCACTGGGGCTAAGCAGCAAGGAGCTGCACCAGAAATGGGCAACTCTCAGCTGCCCTCTTGCCCCAGCTGTTTCTTCCCCCGCTGCACTCTAGCCTCCCACCACTGGCTGTGTTGTGGCACAGCTTTCAGCTGGTGGTGGAGAGCTGGGCCAAGGAGCTGGAAGTTGTGTCCATGCTGCCATTGCTCTCCCCAGCCACCTCTCCCTGTCCCCCACAGCTGTGGCACAGAATCAGAAGCAGAGGATGCAGCTTCCAGCTGCCCAGCCCCAGCGTGCAGGGGACGGCCCCGCCACTGACACACGGTGGAAGCCACCATGTTAGGAGCCAAGTTGTTCCATCCCACAGCTTGCAAAGGTTGCCGGCAACTGTTATAATAAAAATCCCTAATACCAATCTATATCACCAACACCTGAACTTAGTCAAAATGAAGTAATTCTAAAATTCTCTCTCTATGATTTCTGCTTATTTAATTGTCCAGTTTGAAATTTAAGTACGTGAAACAGCTGGCTGTTTGGGGTGATTCCCATCAGTTTCCTGCTTAGTACGGTTTCTACAATACTTAGATTGCAAAATCTGAAGCAGAATGTGTTCCTTTCAAACACTGTTTTTCTTCAATGACATTCTAAAAAAAATCATGAGAAGTTTTCTGAATGCTTAATTCTTTTCTAAAAATCTTTACCTTGTATACAGCTGAAATTGGAGTTACTTGGTGCAACAGTTCTTTTAAAGTTCTATCATACAGCTCTTTCTGTGCCTCCTATGTGGTGTGCTGCCCTATAGTTTTTTCATTCCAGGTTTCAGCTTCTATTTGAAAATCATTGTGACATTATGCAAGAATCTTGCTTAGCATTAGAGAAATCTGGATCCTTGGAACCAACCAGTTAATGTTGCATCCTTGCTTTTTACACGTGGTCTGGAACTCCTTGTGAAAATGGTGTGTTCAGTCTAATGGCAGGGCAGAAGATATAACAACCCAGGGCTGGTAGTCAGACCTGTACCTGCTGTACCATTGACCATCTCTGGGTGCTGATGCATGTGCTCTGGGGTGGGAGGTGCGGAGGGGCATTTTAATTAGAGTGGTTCTTGGGAGACGCTCTAATGAAAAAGTCTGCAGCATATTCAGTGTCCTGCATTTCAGAATGGCAGTAGGGGCATGTGGCCTGCCACTTTAAGGGCCTGGAGCTGGCAGCCCCCAGGTGCCTGATGAGGGCAGCCATTTTGCATCTGGGGCTGCCCATATAAACAGGGCAGTTCTGCTGCTGGAGGCCAGGCAATAACATCACCTGGCTGGAGGGCTGGTGGTGTCATC
>NW_005842641.1:841559-874354 GCF_000455745.1 Alligator sinensis
GGGGCACTAAAATGGGCAGCCTCCTGCTTAATTGACATCAATCAGTGAATCAATTAATATCAAGGCATGGCAGGCGAGAAAGCGGGCGGTTGGGCCAAGAACAGGTGGGCGGGCCACAGAGGTCGGCCCTGAGGAGGCCCCCTGTTACAGGGCACTTTAAATAAAGCTTGTTTGATGAGCTTTAGGTAAAGCGCCCCCGTCACCATTTTGAAACATGGGACACTGAATACACGAGACGCTGCAGCACGTTGGACTGTTCTGATTAGAACACTTTACCTAATCAAATCTGTTCTGACATGTTCTAATCAACGTGTTGGAGCATGTGGAAAAGTGCCCTCTGTAACCTTTGGCAAATTACTTAGGCCTAAACTTTTTTAATTTGAGTGATGATTTGCAAGGGTGCTGGGAGCCTTTTGCCATATCACCCAGTTTTCACTTGCAGCTCTTTCTGATGTTGCTAAACTTTTTATGTACTTAGGTAAAGATGTAAGTGGCACTCGGGTTTGAAAAATTTGACCTTAATATATCTGCTTCCATTCCTCTGCCTGTAAATGAAGAGGTGTCTAACTTCATGATTGTTTTTGTGAGACTTAAGAAATGTTTGTAAATCAGTTTTTCTGCAGTCTTTGATCTCACTGTTGAAGTGAGAAGTATCCCGTGTTGGATGAGTCACTGTTGTCCTTTTACCCTAGGATGTTCTCTGTGTTGCTGTGGGACCAAGGGATGGAGATGAAGCAATTCGTTATGCCCATCTGGAGTGCTTGTTGGAGAAGCTGAGTCAAACACTTCAGTGCAGAAAGGTAAAAGTAAAAATGCATCACTTTCTGAGCCAGCTTTGTACCTACTTAATGTAATGAGCCTGGTGTAGCTTTTGCGGGATATGTTGGGTACCATTCTTCTGAGGTCAGATGCAACAAAGACAAGTTTCATTTTCTGACCCAGGGTATCTTTGTGACCTGTGGGAATGCAAGGTTAATCCTTTCCATAGAGAATCTCTTCCCAAGCGTGCATTTTTGTGGCCCCAAGTCAGCAGCTCTGGGGTTTCTGCTGTCATCTGTTTGCACTTCTGTAATTATTTTTAATGAAAATTTTTTCTTAGTAGCTGGGGGTTGCTGGTTATGAGAAGATTTCCAGATGGTGACATATCCATTTTGTGCTTTCAGTTCATGTGTCCTACCTCGGAACAGCAGCTGGCTAAGTGTACCATAGAGTTGGCTTCTCTTTTAGGTAAGACTGTTGCGATGCCCCTTAGGACCTTCCTGCTTTCACTTCAGAACTTTGAGCCTCTTGTAACAAAGCCCCAGTAGATCTGCAAAGACTTTTCACAGGTCTCTTAAATTCACCCACAAGCAGCATGCTTCTGAGATGGCCTTCCTTCAATTCCAGTTTGACCTGCTTTGTTCACTCTAAGTGTATGCGCACTCTTGTGCAATCGCTCTTTTGTCTTGGGCAGTGAACTTTCAGGGAACCTTGTCTGTGGATAGCAGAAACTGATCAATATAACATCTTGGTTACTTTCATGGCTCTCTTGCAAGACCGTCAGTAGCTGTTTTCATGTCTGCAGGTTCAGAGTACAATGCTAATAGGGACTGTTACAGTGGTTAATTGCAAAGTATGATTTCCCTTCCTGTGAACTGTTAGTATGGAGTGTCTCACTACACCTCATGAGCTTCAGATGCTTTTTAGTTAATGGACCTAGTTGGAGCTCCCTCACCCCTTCTAACCATCTCTGACAGTTTCATAGGGCAGGGGTTGTCACCTGGGGGTACGTGGGAAGGCCCTACGGGGTACACATGGGTGGGCAGGGACAGAGTGCTGCCACCCACCACCCCATGCCTCCGCCTCCCTGGGGCAGGGTGAGGGCAGCAGTGCCCCTCTGCGAGCTGCACAGATGCCACCCGGCTGGCCAGATGCAGAGTGGGGCCTCAGATGCGGCGGCCGCTGCCACCGACCACCCTGTGCTGCCGCCACTCTGCATCCAGTCGTGCACCATCCACTTCCCACTCCTCGTCTGGCTGCCAGAGGTACACTTATTAAGGTTGAAAACCCCTGTCATAGAGCATTTGTACACATGTATGTTATGCAGTGCTGGGCACATTTGTATAAATGGCAAAATGCACGTCAGCGCTGAGACAATGGTGTCAATGTGCTTATGAACTAAATTATATCACAAGGTGTTTTAGTTCAAAAGCGCACTGCTGCCTTTTTCCCAGCACTGACGCACATTTCGGTGTTTATACAAATGTACATGACACAGTGCCAGGCACATCAATTCACGTGTTCCGCAGACTCAGTTAATCGACCGTGCTCCAACGTGCTGGATTTGTGGTGCGTCGGAGCAGACTGCATGTATGTGTGTAAGTGCCCCTAACCTCTGTCTGGAGGCTTTAAGAATAGTGCCATAGCTTCCAAGTGTCTTTCCCTTTCAGAATGCAGCCTGAACCAATATATTGCAAAGTTTATGCCAAGTTGCAGTTTTGTCTTTCTGTGAGATTACAGAGAAGCTGTGTGTATTTGGTATGGGCGCATGTTTAGCTATGTTAAAAATCCAATATCAATTAAAATAGGATGTTGTTGTAGAAGAAAAATTTAGATTATAAAGTGAGTGCTGCAATGTGACATACACCTGTGAACTACTAACTTGCTAGTTACTTTAATCTCTGCATTAGTAATTTATTTCTTTTCAAAGGTCCCATTCTGTAGGAGGGACAGATGCATTCTATTCTGTTAAAGATTTTCCTAGCTCACAGCATTTAGGTGAGAAAAAAAACATTGCCCAATGAAGCAGATCATCTGTGCTGAGATATATCCTGACATAGCTGATCGACTTTATTGGACGAAACATGTCACTGCTTGTCCCCCAGCATCAGCGGGCAGAACAATGGGTGATGTGTAGGGGCTTGAGGGGCCTGGTCCTGCACTCCTCAGAAATTCTTGTTCAGGATCTGGCCCCTCAAGCCCTATGAGAGCCTGTCTGGCTTTCCCCACTTAACCAGACGTGCCCCTGGGATCTGTGGGGCATGTTTAAATAAGTGGGGAAAGTCAGCATTTCCCTGCTTACCTGAACACACTCCAGATATCCCAGGGGCATGCCTTGGTAAGCAGGGAATGCTGGGCAGGCTCTCACAGGGCTTGAGGGGCCCGATCCTGCACAGCCTTAGGCCCCTTGAGCCCCTGCCCAGATAGGCTGGAGAATGTGAGCAGCTTCAGGCTGCCCATGTTTTCCTACCACGAAGCAAATAGACATTTGCTGCAAGATGGCAGCACAAATTATTACTACCTTCTGTTGCAGCCACAAATCTGGGCATTTGTGGCATGACAAAAAGTATGGCGATCTATTTGTTTTTGCTCTGGGCTGCCTAATTCCACCCTTAGTCTCTTTTATCCCAAACTTGGGGGACAATGAGCCTGCTGAGCAATGTTAGGTGTCTGGTCTAAAGTAGACTGTCTCCTTTTTTTCTCCTATCTCTGAGTGTCTTCTAGTTCAGGTTTGAAGCCCAGAATTTTGAACGTAACCACTGAGACCCACTTGGTTGCCAGTGGCGCTTCATGATGTTTCTGCATCTCCGTTCTTACCTTGTCTTTTGCATTGCTGTTACTAAACCAGACTGTCAGCTTGCATACTGCACCTGTTAAGTTTACCGTCATCTTGATAAAGCCTCCACCCAAAACTGCAGCAAATAGTTCTCTCTCTCATTCTAGTTTCAGACCGCATTCCGATCCAAGGACTTGAGCTTCAGACCCAGAAATACCCTGAAAGACAGCGATCAAAGAATCATCCCATCTGCAACCTCCTCACATCGCTGCTCTCTGTCTGGAAGGAAGATTTTGGGATGCTTGTTCCAGTGCAGCTGATCTTCAGCAAGAAGAACATTGGCTATGTTGCAGAAGCTAAGCAGCGAGAGGTGAGGCTTTGAGTGCTTCAGAACCAGCTGCCCAGTCTTGCTTGCCATACTTGTGCAGGTGTTCTGACTTAAATGCGACTGACTGACTACCTTTGTGAATAAGGCCAGCAAGATTTGACTCTTGCTGTTAAACTGGCATTTTGTTTCTTCAGGGACAAAAGGAAAGAGCGGCATGTGTCATCATCAAGGTCATCATCAAGAGGATGTTCATGTCTAGGGAAGACGGATGTGTCACAGAGGTTATTCAGCCTAGTGCCAGAGCAAACCACAGAATAGCCAATTAGCCTAAGAGATTAAAAGGCTAAATGTGCATGGGCCCATGGTTAGGGCTGCAAACAAGGCACTTGCTAGGGAACTTGACTTTTTTTATTTCTGGTTACAGTGGGACTTGTTCCTGTTCATGCTTCATGGCCTGGTTGAGTACAATCTGATGGGAAATGCAGAGATAGAGCGCTACTTGCAAAGTCTCCAGGAATTTGCCTGGCCCTCAGTAAGTATCTGCTTAGATGCAAATATGAATCTATACTTTGGTTTGAGAGCCTTGTTTTATATATTTTTTCTTAGCTCTTCAAAGATCCAGGTCTGGATTCTTATCCATACAGAATTTCTGCTTAGGACAGGAGGAGGTTGGGCAGAAGGGGACTTATCACTGTTCCTGATCCATAGCTGCTACAACTTCAGCCCTGTAAAATATCTCCACCTTCCCAGCTGGCATGTTACTGAAGGAATCATAAGTCAGAATGGGATAACTGGAGCATAACTCAGTCTGGTTATGCTCTGACAGGCTGACGTGTGGAGGGATCTAGAATAATAGTACATCAGGGCCTGGGGGAGCACCTGTTCACCAAGGCACCCTAGGGAGAAACGAGAAACAATGGGCACAAACTGATTGAAGATCACTTCAGATTGGACATAAGGAAAAACTTCTTACAATTCAAGTGCAGAGGGTCTGGAACAAACTCCCCCCAGAGGTGGTATAGTCACCTACCCTGGCGATCTTCAAAAAGCATCTTGACACCCACCTTTCTTGGGTCAGATGACCCCAGTAGTCTTTCCTGCCCAAGTGCATAGGGCTGGACCTGGTGATCTTGTGAGGTCCCTTCCAGCCCCTAACAACTGTGAATAGTAAGGTGTTTGGTTCTCTTCCAGCTGAGAATTCCTCCATGCCAGGAAATTCTCAGCTGTCCAGATATCTAGCTATTTTTCTAACCCTTTCATTGTGACCAGAACTCTCAAGAGAATCTAATCTGCTGGCCAGAGGCTGGTGGTGGTGGTGGTTGTGGTTGTAGCTGTAGTTGGAGTAGTAGGCTGTACACCTGCAAACGCCACTGATTTGTGGCAAGCACAGGCTCCCTGCGTCTTTGATAATCAGGCAGTACTATATTTTCTTGCATAGAACCGGCACCTTTCTCTCCAAAACCAGCTGGTGGAAATTGGAGTGCACATCATATTTCCTCATATAGTAAGAGCAGGTTCTGCCAGTGGTATTCAAAGGGCATGTAGGCTCAATTTAGCCCATGGGACTCCATGAGTCATGAAATTTGGCAGTAGGGGAGCATGGCAGTGTTAATTGTTGTGGTTTTGGGAGCCATGGCAATTAATGCCACCACCACTTCCCAACCAATACATTCCCTGATCAATGTAGAGACTCCCAGTTGGATGATATAGTCCCACATGTAGGATTGTGCTGGCACACAGAGTCAGTCTGCAGCCAGACCCAGTGCATGGGGGTGGTCTGTGGCCCCATCTGGCACAAAGGGCAGGGAGTAGACTCATCTCCCTAGCTGCTGCTGCCGTTCAGCTACTACAGGAAGGGGGTTTTTTGGTTGTTTTTTTTTTTCCCTTTGCTGCTGCCTTTCCAAAAAAAAAAAAAAAAGTTTTATAAATGGAAGTCTGCTGTATAAAAGAAAATATGGTAATCTTTAGGTGCAGGTATCAGGTGACAAGTCAGTTTAAGATGGGAGTGAATATCAAAAGGAAGTTTCAATATGAAAATCTTTCCCTTATCACTACGGCAGCTGCAGTCTCTGGGTCTGAGCAAATGTACATGTAAAGTGCTTCAAATTCTACCTGTTCTTGAAACATTTTTCATTTTTAGCACTTCAGTAGTGTGTAGAAATACAACCGTCTCCAGGGTGAAATGTCACTGTGAAGTGCTTCAGAATTATCCCTGTTTTCAGGGTCTTATGCAGTTTAGGCTTACTTATCGTGCCGCGGCAATGTGCCTCATCTGTCTGCTCCGTTTTATATGCTTGAAAGTGACTAAAGTCCATCCATGCCTCCTTTCACCTTTGCTTTCACAGCTCTAGTTTATATTAAGTTAACTTCCCCAATGCAAGTCTTTGACTCAGTGTAAATCTGTGAAATGTTTGTTGTTCAGTGTCCCTTTGTTAATGCTTTTTAAGGTGGTCTTTGGTTTGTATTGTGTTTCAGGACTTCTTAAAAGAGCTGGAAACTCTGTCCAGAGTGTTTGAATCTGAGCTTCATATAGAAGAACCCAGGACTAATCCTTGTGAATTGGTGAGACAATCTCTAGGCACTGTGACAGCACAAAGCTAGTGCCAGGTCATCTTGCTACAAATTAAGGAACTGATGGACTCAAGCTGTGGAACTATATAGTATTGCTAAATGCATTCAGTGAGCCTCTTGCTGGCAGTCCACTGCGTTGAAGTGTAGTTTGTGCAAAAGCTGCACCAACCTTTGCCTTTCCAGGTGTGACAGGAATGCACATTCTTCAAACTATTTTGAGGGATTTACATAAGCAGATGAAAATGTTTCCCAGAAATTGGTCTCTGAGTTGTAAACTCTTAAGCACCTTAATGAGATTCAGAGCAGATGATCTTGACTCAATGAAAACACCTTTCACTCTCATACAGCAAGAGGCTGAGCAGAGCTGGGCATCAGTTTGTATGAACAAAACCCACTTCATGGCTCAAGTGATAGATTCCTGTTGGCTTCCCAAGGTGCCATTCTCTTAATTTAACGCTCCAAACAGCGTGATTTCTCACTGACTCTGTTAGAAAAGACTGCTGCCATGGGAGCCCAGATGAAATCTCATTTCAAGGAGATGAGACTATATTTATTTTTCCCCAAGTGCTCAAGCTTGAAGGTTTGTTTTTTTAAGTTTTTAAGATTATATTTTAAAAATGAAATCACCTTAAAAATGCACCAGAGCATTGGATTGGGAAGTACTTTTAAAGGACATGCATGTCTCACTTAAGAGAAGCAGAACTTCTATTTCATGGTTTTTATAGAACTGAGGGGGAAATTATCTGCTTATTTTTTTACTGGGGAGAGATGACAGTATTTTAAAAAGCATCGTTTTTATAGTAACAAATTTTAAATGCTATTTAGCTGCTGTTCACTGTTTTCATAACTCCATTTGCCTTGATTTTGGAGTATACACACCCACACACACCTGGTCCAGTGGGATGAGTGTCAACTGGAGCAGCACTAGGCTGAAAGTGTCACAAAAATCCCAGACCCTGGGTGGTTCACAGGAAGCAGTTGTTTTCATGGCATAATGGTGGGCACTGTCTGCCTTCAGAGATCCACATTGACAAGGAAATTATCAATAAGCAGCATGTCCAATTTCCATTCTCTTCCTAAATATAGTGTTCTATGTGCTGAGGACTGTTTGGCCCTTTTTAATCAATATAGAGAAGTCGCTTATCAGAGAGGTTGCATAGGATTCACCTTTCCATATAATGAAGTGTTTTTTACTGTGCCTAACTTGTAGATAGTGTCCCTTTTTTGTCAATAAACGTGATTTAATTACAAAGCAAACACTTGTTTTAACAAAAAATGCAGCTAGCCAAAGTGAATCCCAGGGCCATTTTAGATTGATTTCCCTTGCTTTTATGGGATAAAAAAGGCAATATCAAGGAGTTAGTTTCTCCTTTTAAAAAAAACAAACGTTAGGTTAGACTGGCTGCAGTTAAAACCTAGTGCACACAGCCAGACAATCTAGAGAGGATCATGCCAATCTTGTTTCAACTGTTCCAGGTAATTTTGTGATCTACTCAGGTTACTGAGTACTGGGTTGAAGGAGACTGCAGATACCAGGTATCTGTGTTGTTATAATGTGTGTGGATTTGGGTTTTTTAATGGTCTGCATCATGTAAAGGTTGTTGCCCAGTAATACTGTATTGTGTGTACAACGAGGCTGCAGCAATATGAACTGAAATAACTAGTGCTCCATGCTGCTACACACTCGCTCCTTGGAGTTTAGTATTAAAGGACCGTTTCACTGTTGATATCTTAATGAGCCTGTCAACTTGCCATAATAAACAAGTATTGAAATAAAGTTGTTTTGTGTCTAACCTGTGAATGTTTAGATTAGAGAATGTGCGCTCACTCACTCTTACTGTTTGCCAATTTAAAAAAATACAGAAACAAAAACCATGAGTCCTCATAGGATGTGTATTACCCAGGAAAGTGTTGTAGGGCATGGGTGCTATTAGTGGCACTCAGCAGGTTGCAGAGCGGACAGAAAAGCAAAGCAGTAGATCAGGTAGGGAGCACAGGACAGGGAGCAGAAAGCTGTGGCAGATCAGGTAAGTGAAAGGGAAATGGGGCACTTGAAGAGTGTGGAATATATTTGTGGCATGCCTGCCAGAAAGACTGGTCCCCACTGCTGTAGGGGATCTGCTTTTGTTACAGTAATGAAGCTTCAGGTCTCTGTTCCAAGCATTTCAAGTGTAATACTAACTCGGGACTGTCCTTGCGGATAGAGGTGAGTGCTTTTGTTCATGTTACTTTTACTCCCTGTAGACCCAGAACTCTTCAGTGAGAGCTGGAGATGGAGACGGTACAATCTACAAATGAGGTCCCCTTGGGACAGTGCAGAAGGGGAGCTCTGCCACAAGTTGCTTCTATCCCATGAACCCTCACTGAGCAGGGAAGGAGTCTTGTTGCAGCCTCTTCAACTGTAAATGTCACCTAAAATAATCAAGACACCTCCACCCGAGGGGAGACCCAGCCCTTCAAGTGCTCAGACCTTCTGATCTCTCTCCCCTTTATAAAGAGCTGCAGTGGAGTGGCAACAGGGAAAGGGTTCACAGCAGGCCAGTAGTGAACCCTTTAGGTTTAGTAGTTCTCACTCCTGTCAAATCCCAATTTGACCACCTTCCAAAATCTGCAGTCAGGAACCTTCTCTAGCACAGACTTCCCCATCCACAAGACAGAAACTGCAGCCATCCAAAAAATGTGGAAGCTGTATACTTTCTAGCTGAATGCCACACCGAGAATAACTGAGTTTGGCCCCCAGACAGACATGGCAAGATATCTGATCAAGATTCAGTTGCTTTGTTCCTGTCCTTTTATAAATCAAAGCTAGCTGAGATGGAACTGTACTCTGCTTGGGAAGGCAATGAATAAGCTGTCCCAAGCTAAAACTAAAGCAGGTTGAATAATTTAGTAGCTAGTTTGCAGCAAATATTGCGTGTGCAATACATTTTTCATACTGAATGAGAACTCACATGACTTATACAATATGGGAAATGATTGATGTGTTTGGGAGATCTAAAAATCTTATTAAGTGACTTTGCCTTTTTTTTTTACTAGTTTCCTAATTCAGTTTAAGTAGTCACTTAATAGTTATAAATAAAACATTTTGTGAAGGGGAGAAAATATTTGCCTGAGTAAATGTAGGTTGATGAATCAATATATATATGAGTATGTTGAGTGAAAGTAATAAATATAGCCTGAAGCTTTTTTGTGTAGAAAATACCATTTATTGTGGATATGAAAATAGCAATCTTGGTTAAGACCAGAGATGCAATAATAGGTGATACAGTACAATTGGTTTGATTTAACGGTCATTCAGATCTACTGCTCATTTGTAAAATTGACAAGAAGTTGTTCTGCAAGTCTTAATAACAAAAATATCAGCTAGCTTTGTTTCCTTCTTCCAAACGAACCAATCCCATACATTAACAGGTACCATAAAATGTTATATTTGCAAAAGAAAACTTTTGTTACAAATACGGATTTTAGTATCAATTGAAGATTTGTATTTAAAAAAAGCTTACATTAATTCAATACGGTAAAAATAAAAATTGGTTTCAACAGGTTATAAAAACACTTCAAAACAAGCATATATAGAAATAACTTAATCTGTAAACATAGAAAAACAATTTTATAAAAATAAACATCTGATGCACTGTACAATAAGACATCGTCCTTCAGTAGGCACTGTTACTGTTGAGTCGTCCTAGATGTTGTTCCTACAAAAATACTTTTTCATTAGTGCCATGTCCAAAATAAAGAGAAAAGAAAATAACCTTCAGGTAAACACTTAGCTAATCTTCTGTGGGCTGCATGGAGATCTACTGTACCTTCTCCTAAAGTCTGTCTAGCTGCAATGAAATAGCTTATTGGCACCATCCCAAATGCAATGTTTTTGTAACAGTTGTGGAGTCTGAATCAAAGGGTGTGGGGACAACTTAGATGCTGAAAGAGGACTTTTGCTTTGTTCACTTTATAGGATTTCCTCTACCCCCATACTCAGCCCCTTTTTGACAGGAGGAAGGAAATGAGTTCTTCTTTTAAACACTGCATTTCTGGGGTATGCAGCTGTTTATTCAGTTGCCGAAAATTTATTTCTGCAATTCATTTTCTATCTTCTACAAGGGCTCTGGGAGATGAGCTGTATTCGGTAAAAACCAGACCACGGTGGTCTGTTTGGCAGGCATTGGGAAACACTTGTGCCTGCCAAAACTGAACAGATTTGGCCTGGAAGTTTTACTTGCTTCTCCCAAACCCTTCCTCACAAAGTGGTCAGTACTACTGACTGGGGGCATGTTTTAGAGCTTTACAGCCAAAAGCTACTCAGTTATGCATGTGCAACCTCTGTCAAGTCAGTGTGGTTACATAGGTATTACTGAGGGTAGACTAGATGTTGGTAAATTTGCTGAAGGAAAAAAAAATCACTAGTAGTTTCTCAATTATAATTTGACTGTAGAAACTAACCAGCCTTCGTTATTTAACATACTAAAGTTGGATGCTTGATAAACCCATTTGTCACACTTGAAGTGCAGCATTACCATGAACAATGGTTAGCCTTTCCCTTATTAAGTAATAAGGTGATTTATCTTTGTGGCATCTGCTTTGATTACTAAGCTGTATATTAAAATAGCTCTCTCCTGTGGCAGTGCTGAGGAACTTGAGCCAAACAATTCATAAATCTGTCACGCATACACTTACCCTTTTAGACTATTAATTAAGCTAGAGCTTGTCAATGGATGTATCATGCACAATTTATAGCAGGATCTTCATATAGAAAACTTGGTTGTGAATTCTCTCCCAGGCTTTAGCTGGTTGTTTTGAAATGCTGTAAGGTAACTATGAATGGGAGAGCTCTACACTGGCTGGACTGAAATAGCTGCTAATACTGTGCACAAATAGGGAAGTGCCAGACTTGATAATCTGATCACAGCCACTAAGAGCAGGTAAGGAAAAGGGTGTTGATGAAATGGCCATCAGGAAAATGCTTAAACTTCAGGTTTGCAGGATTTTAATTCTAGAAACAAGCTAAATAGTCAGATCTAAGCCCAATAAAGAAAAATATTCATGCTTAAGAGCTATAAGTTTGGTTTCTCCACTTGAAAGCACCCTTTCTGCATTGCACTAGTAAATTGTGTGTCCTGAGGTGTGTGGTGTTCTCCACTGTTGCTTCATAGTGATGATCTGGCATATGCTGTACTGGGTTAGATCTGCAGGTCGGGTATCCATCCTGGGTGGAGTGTGACTATGAGCTATTAACAATTTTCCCCCTCATCCAGCTGGATAAAGGTGACTTATCTAGGGTTGACTATGAATTCTGCACTAATAATTACCATTCTTGTCCGATACTAAAGAGTACTACGACGATTCCGCTGCTTTTTAAGGGCTTGTAAAACATCTCCAGCCCCCATGATATACACATTTGTTTCGGTTTTTATGCATTATTGCCACCTTGTCTTTGTAAGGGAATCCAGGCAGTGGAGAAGAAAGATTGCACTTTAAAATTGCTGTTAACCTGCCTTTTTGCTCTCCAGCACATCTCGGCAGACTTAGTTGCTAGTAGGAGGAAGTCTTCTGGGCTGGCTGAATTTCTACAGCCAGCAGTTGTTCTCCTTTCCTTGCCCCCCTCCCTCTGCCCACAACTACTGAATAGTAAGGGCAGTTGCAGACATTTTCTCCAAGGGCATCAGCTCGGTTGTCTGAAATAGATGCCGTGCCCCCCCCCTTTTTGTTTCTGTGGTTGTATCCCTGATATTTTTTATACAATCCTAGCTAGCCACTGGCTTTTCAACCCCAGATCCAAATTGGTGCATGTCTGTGTTTTTTCTAAGCCAGTAGTTTACTTTGTCCACTAGGAGAATAAAGATAATTACATTGCTGCCCTGGCACTTAGCTGTCCTCCTCAACTATCATGCTGTCTGGTTTCATGCCAAACATTAACTAGCAAGAAAGTGTGCCAGCCTAGCAATCACCAAAGGTTGTCTCTTAGCAATGGAACTCAGGAGCCTTGCAGGGATCGCTGGGGCACCAAGGTCCACCTATAGAAATGAAAAAGAGATGGGGATGGTTTAGTTGGTGCTTTTGAGCCAAGAAACCTTATCCAACCTGCACGTCCAAAAATGTCAATGGTATAGAAATATAGAGCAGATACAACATGAGGCAATAGGCCTATGTCACAAAATGTAGCAGCTTGCAAGGATTGTTGAAGTGGTATGAAGAAAAAAAGCACAAATAAAAATGTGTTCAGGCTTTGGACCTACCATTATATATGATATACTGTCATCTCCTTCTGACACTTGCTCTACTGCTTTGTGCTCAGGTCTGTATCTGACAGGTGAGGAGAATGACAAAATCTTAAAACTCATTACCTCCTTGTTGACTGGCACTTGAATACTAATGATCCCAACTCTCTCTTAGAAGAGGGGACTAAAGCAGTAATTATCTTTCGGGAGATTGTATGCAGCTTGGTCTGTCTTGAAGGCTTTACTATTGTGTGTGTTTTTCATAAAGATACTTTCATTCCTTCCTCTTGTGTTTTTATACATATTAGAATTCTATTTAATATAATGGCTATAAGAGAATTTGTAAGAATGGTGGTTTAATACTTTGAGAGTGATTGTATTTTATTTTTTAAGATGAGCACCTGAAAGCACCTAACACTTATGAAGCCAATCTGAGATGCCCAGATTCTGAACTATTTAGGATAGAAATAGATATCATCAAAGGAAGCAGATCAGTTGTGTAGGGATGTCTCGTGGCACTGATCCACTCCACTGAGCAAAATACACATTGCCCATTGCTGTGGGGAGATCCTGGAGATGTTTCAGTAAGTGGAGAAAGTTGGGCAGACACTCCCAGGGGTGGAGGGACCCAACTCTGCCTGGGAATTCCTGAGGTGTGCAGGACACAGGCAAGCCCCTTAAGCCCTTGGAGCACCTGGCTGGGGCCACTGAAGAGTACAGGCAGCTCTGGGCTGCCTGCACTCTACCACCATGAAGCAAATAGACACCCGTCACAAAGAAGTGGCACAAATTATTACTACCTTTTGGCGCAACTACATTGTGGTACAACAAAGGGTATTGATGTCTGTTTGCTTTTGCTTTGTGCCACCATAATGATTTTGATTGCAGCACAAAGGTGTTAAAAGGCAATGTCTCTCTGTCTACTCTTAGAGTCAAAATCCCTTCTAACTCTAGAGAGAGAGCATGCATGGAGCTCAACGTACTGTGAACCAAGTGCTGTCCAGATGTTACAAGGCAAGGTTTGGTAGTGATGGTAATGCCTTAACTAATCTAGTCTCTAGATGCTCTAATAGCACTAAAAAACCTCTACATACGGAGTCAGGTGTCTGGACATAACTGTAGAAGTTGTGCCTGGAACACTGCCCCATACGTACTGGGTACCAAAGTGTTCTGTAATTACTAATCTGTCAAACTGCAAGACTTCCTGACAGTGCTCACCACGCTGTATTGAAGTTATAAATTTACTTGTTGCCTAATGTGTCTGTAGTGTGATTGTTTAGGTCTAAGCACAGCTGTAGCTGAATCGAAGCAAACACTTGCACAGAACCTCTTACCTGTGTCATGTAAATGACTCTGGTAATGTCTTTCCCATCCAGTGTGTCGGGTTCCAGTATCCAAGCGCTTGGCAGAATCTCGCCTCGCACCACTTCTTTACAAGGACGAGGCATGGACTCGTCATACACAGACTGAATAGCCAAAATGGACAAGTTCTCCTGCATGTGAAAATGGGAAACAGTTGTTTACTGAGTACAGAGCAGACTGAAACCTTTATGGGGTATGGATTAACTAACCTTTATTAAATGGTTTAGATACAATATACTAGAGGAAAGTCTAGTCTGAGTGATACCAATCCCTTCACCCCACTTCCCTCAAATCTTATATCCACCCATTTAATAACAATACTAGGGAGGAGTTCTCTCTTGTTACATGAGTCACTCTAGATCTCTTACTTCTTTGTGTCAGTTTCCCTGGCTCTAAACCAGGGCTCTCAAACTCATCTGGCCCCACTGGCTGGACCCAGACTGCAAGGCTTGTTGTGGACTAAATGACACACAAACAGTGGCGTTAACTCTTGCAGCTGCTGAAACTGCTGTACCATGTAGCTGTGCAAGCCAGGTAGATGGCTACCACACCTTACTCCCTTTTTTGTCCTGCCCCTGGTTAGTCACTGTTGCTTATCTTCTGCTTTGGCCCTGACCATGACCTGGTCCTGCTGCTGCTTCTCCCTGGAGCAGACCTGCTCAGAAGATAGGCAGCAGGTGAGGGGGGCAAGGAGTGGGGTGGGTAGGAACAGGCATGGGAGATGTGAGGGGCAAGGGAGCAGGCAGGAAGGACAACAGGTGTGGAGGCACAGGCAGGGGTCTGTCCCAGCAGCCCACTGCTGCTTTCCCTGCCACAGCATTGGGAGAAATTAATTTTAAGTTGACCCTCCAATAATTAGATTCTATACACAGAAAATTGTAAAATGTATAATTTTCTATGTATAGAATCTACCATATTTCATGGCGTATAAGTCAGGTTTTGAAGCCCAATTTTTGTGTCTTAAAAATCAAACTCAACTTATACACCTTACCACTGTCCCATACAGTGGCTGGTACAGCCCAGACAGCATTGCTTGCAGGGGATAGGGCAAAGTCAGCCAAACACCAAGCCCAGCGCCACTCAGGGGATGAGCCCACATCCGCTAAGCGCTGAGCCCAGCCCCATCCACTGCAAGTGGTGCTACGTTCGGTGCTCGGCTGGTGCGGACTCATCTCCTGCAAACGGTGCTGTCTGGGCCACAGAAGCATGGCTCGCAGGGGATGGGGTTGTGCCAGCTGAGGGCCAGACTAGGCTGAGCCCCGTTCCCATCCCCTGCGACCAGCACCAGGCTTGGCGCTCTGTTGGTGTGGCCCCGTCCCCTGTGAGCGGGGAGAAAAGCAGTGGTGCGGTATTATACCACTCAACTTCTGGTACTTTTGTAAATCTAACTATCTCTATATGTTCTGTTACTAATGGGGTAATGAAAATCTGCTGTGTCCCCAGCTATTAAATGCCTTCCTGTTTACTGATGCATTAGTTTAAGTGCACATAATGAGCATAGACAATTCTTGAACTACATTCCTTTCACAATGCTAACACCAATTCTTCGATTTGATGTTTTTCTGCCCCTTGAGAATCTTGCAAATGCTGGGCTGGGTTAACCTACAAACTATCACCATTTCTGTCAACATGAGAACGAAGAGTGTACAAAGCTGTTACCTAGCACAATAATGTTCTGCTCCATTCTTCCAAATGGAAATGGAATATCTTTCATTATATTCATTTTACAGCTAAAAAAAAAACCCATCTTACAAAATTAGTATACAAAGGTGTTCTGTTCAGGGAAGGTACGCATGAGTAGTCTCACTACATGTACTAATGAATCTACTTAATAACATAAAGAACCAGTTTATGGTGTGAGAGTTTAAAGCTTCATGGTTAACACTGCTCTGGACTCCTGTAGCATAGGAAAATGTTTTCCCAAGAAAACTATTAGCAAAGGCTAATAAAGAAATAAGACTGCAGCCCCTCTTTCCTCCACATTCTTACTATCACCTTAAATTATGAGCAAATACACCAATATCATTAAACAATTTAGACTGTATCTTGGAAAGCATTAATAAATTTACCTCTTTGGCCTCTATGGTGATGCAGCAGAAATCTCGTGGTTGCTTTAGGTAACACAGTGAAGTATCACTCACCAAATACACTATAAGAAAGGGGGGGGAAAGTCACACTGCAGCAACTCCATCTCCTCCCTTGCTTCTTGAAATAGAGCTTGCTACTGAGTTAGGCAGATCTTAGAGAAGCTGCATGTTCGTAAATGCCCTTGAGTTACTTGATCCATACTGGAAGGACTGGAAGCTAGTAAGTGGGTAAGACTGCAGATCTGTTAACACCACTGTCCGCAGTTAGGCCAGTCTCTTCAGTTCCGTTTCACTGCTCACTGGTTTTAAAGTTGCCTCTCAGTAATGCTGATAAAGATACACATTATAACTCAGGGGAAAAGGCATCTACATGAGCAGCTGGTGGACATGAAACTGTAATAAGCCAAAAAGCAGCTGTTTATTTTAAAAGCCTTTCACTATAGCTATTATCCTTGTGACTCTCAGACAAATATCGTATTTTCTCTGTCGTGCCCAGCACATTGATACTACCATATATTTAACAATAATAATGGTTCTGTGGCTCTTGTAATATGTAATAGCATGCATTTTTTAAAGTAGCAAAATTATTTATTTTTCCAAATAGTGAAGCATTCCCACAGAAGCCAGTAAAATATTGAAAATGATGAGCATTCAAACAGTAGGACCATTTTTTAGGAAAATGTTAAATTAGCATTTAGGGTCTGACTTTGAATTTTCTCACTGGTGAGGGTCTGAACTACAGCTGAAATAGTTTCCTTTATATATTCAAATAATTTGAGATACTTTACTCTGAGACTACATCTATACTGCCCTACTGCAGCACTGTAATGAGGCATACTGTGCCCACTCTGCACGTGCGACCTCCCAAAGCAGGAGTCTAGTGCAGTACTGAGTTCACAACAAGCTCTGCTGAAGAACTAAGCATCAGTATGTGCAATGTTGCATGAAGGAACCTACCTATACTACTTCTGGTCCTGGAAACAGCCTACATGGAATGGACACAGTGTGTTGGAGCCTGGATATACAAAAAGTCTGGTCCAGCGGCCACTGGTTTGATTCACTAATGTAAATTACAGGAAGATCCAGCGGGGAGCAGCTTAGTTCAGCCTTTAACAGACTGTAAACTGCAGAAGTTGTAGCTTGCTTCTAGGTGGTGGTCAAGATACGAATAACCTGCTTGCTTGAGCAAATGGCATAGAGCTCACTCCAGGGCAACGATGCTACCACTCAGACCAGCATAATAATTCTGTACCAGACTAAGCAGAGTCCTTTTGTATGATATTATCTTCTGGTTTGCACTTGTGCTGAAGTCAGTTACATTGATATAAATGTACTGTAGGTCTAGGCTCTGAGGATGAAACTGCCTGGAGCTGCACATGGATGGTAGACATATTCTACATGATAGGCTCAAATTAGCGGCAAAGATTACATACTGTGGGCCAGAGCCTCTACTGCTGAGACTAAGCCCACCTTCACTGCAGTCAGTGCTTCTAGGTGGTGGTAGAGCACATAGAGATGCATCTCATTTACACTCCCCAAGGGCTGGTCCACCATGGGCAGTATCAGGGTCCCTATTTGCCAAGAGCATCCTGTTTCATGTGCCTGAGCTTATTGCTTGTGGATTGTTACTGAGGTACATTCAATTTTATTCCTTCTTTGGCCTTTTAACTTTGCCACCTCTAATAAAATGGCCAATATCAGGAACAAATACAACTTTTTTTCTGTAGAGAGCAGTGACATCTATGAATCAATTGCTAGGGTGTTCACTTTACCCACAGGAAGCACCGTTGATACTTACCCAACTGAATATGGCTGGTTACCTTCTTATGTACTCGAACTGTAGTAATAGTTTTGTCGTACAGATACCTCTTGCCAGGGTCTTTGACTACACACCACACACTTGGTAGAGGTCTTTCAATCACTCCTGCTCCCAGAAACCCATGCTTAGTTGCTGATGGGAAGACTTTGTAGTAGACGAGTACCTCTTTTTCTATACACTGGTATCTGAATGAAAAAAGTTCCAGGGATTTGCTCTGGGATAGCACAGATATATGGCCAAGAAGGAAAAAAATCTATCATGCACTTACTTCCAACCAGCTGCTGCCTGACGGTTGTAAAAGTTCCTCAGGTTATTTGAACATGCTGCCATAACCTTAGAAAACAATTACAAGATGTAGTTAGCAGAGGCCTCAGCATTATTTGTGCTCAGTTTTCTCCCACTGCTGTGGTTTGCCTCAGCATCTGGCTGATGAGGCACCTTAAGCATTTATAGATGAATGCTAAGTTAACTTTGTACATCTAGTCATCCTTCAGTGGTAAGACCCCAGCTAAGGCTGATTTCCTTCTTGCTCCAACTCTCTACCAGAGCAGACTCCTATAAGTAAACACAGTTATTTGTCATGGGAGGTTTGATAGGAGAATATAAACCTGCAACAGAGATTTCAGTGTGCTCCTAGGAACAGAGGAAGTAATAAGTATCTGGGTTTCCTAGTCTCTAACTGCAAACTATCAGACCCCTTCAAAAATATGAAAATATTTTGAGACCCCCAGATGCTAGGCACTTTAGAAATTCCTTAGTGCTACAACAAATGCACTGACAGGTCCTTTGCACGGTGTACATATACATCTGGTATGGTGAAAAATCAGCCTTAACATCCTCATCCTAGCAATGCTAAAACGAAGGCATCGGTTGCAGCACTGCTATGAAGGTTTAAGTCTAGAAAACATTACAATTGTTTAGAAAACAGCATGGTACAAAACTCATTAAGATCACTGCTGTGGTTATTTTTTCCCTGCCCTGGTGCTCCCCAAGTAAAGTTTTGGAATGTTGTTTATTTAAAACTTCTAGATGACATATGACAATTAAATATTTTTGAACCCTGCTGCTAAGACCTGTTCCCATTTGCTTTTGCCATTTAAATTCCTCCAAGCCTCCTCCTGTATTTGACCTTCAAAACCAGAACCTTGATAACCAGGCAAGGAGAACAACAGTTGCTCTGCAGTGCACTGCCACATACCAACCACGGCTTCCACCTGAGTACAGTATTATTTTTCTTTATTTCCCTTTACTCACCTCAGTGATAGCATTGGTCAAGATGTGTTTGGACAAATCCTGGTATCCTTTGGTTGAAGAGGAGCTGACTGAAATTGTTAGTCCGTGTGTGAACCTACAGCTGATACTACTGGATGAGGGTGACGACTGAACTCTGCTGCTCTCTGTAGAGGGTGAAGAAGACAAAGGAAAAGTCTCTGAATTGAAGGGGAGAAGAAATCATATTCTGTTCCTATTGAGCCATTGTTCCTCCTCCATCACCATGGGATCCAAGCAGTTTCAAGTATGCATTAATAAGCAATGTAACTGTCATGTGCATCTCTTCCCCCTCCTCTCCCCTCCCCACCTCTTTCTGTCACTAAGGGAAAACCCAACTGGATATTTTAAAACCACACTGCATTGCTGTACGTGGTGCTATGTGCTTATACTGAAAAAGGCAAAGCTGAAGAAGTGTGTTTTGCTCTTGGAACAGAAGGCAGTGGGGAAATGAGCCGGCCTTTCAGCATCTTGGATCCAGTAGCAACAGAACGTCTCTTCCACAAAGAGACAGCTAATGGGGTGGAGATTATGGTAAAAGTCTAGAAATAAAATCATGAAGGGTATGAGAACAAGTAAGGGGCACCCTTCTGAGCTCTCTCATAATACAAGATCAGGGTGCACCCAAAGAAATTATCTGACAACAGGTTTAAAATGAAAGGAATTGCTGTTGTTCACAATGCATAATTAATGTGTGAAACTCATGGCCACAAGACATTGTAGAAACCAATAGTATAACTGGGTTCATAAAGTGAGTAGACAAATGTACAGAGGATAGGTCTATTAGAAGCTATAAAACATAACAATTAGGGATGTAACCTACCCAGCACTCTACCTTATTTTTTATATCCTAAGGCAGGGCTATCCAACTGGCAGCCTGCAGACTGCATGCAGCCCCTGGGCTGCTGGCCTAGGTACCGGTCCCTGCTTTGCAATTTTGCTGCTTCTACCAGAGGCCCTAGATTTCTCCTCCCTACTCCAGCTTCTGCTGCCTGCCTCCTCCAGTTTCCATTGCCTTGGGGGCAGGGTGGAGAGCTATGAGGCTGAGGGAACCCATGGCCAGAGGGCTTGGAGGGCCCCAGGACCCTATATGTACACAGACCCTACATGTACACGTTCAGGGCAGTCCCAAGGGGAAATTTAAGCCTCCTTTACAAACTACCCTCTGATTTGTACCCTGTGCATTTGCCTCAGACCTGAGGCTTTCATCCTGGACGTCTGGACCCTCTTTGACATGGTCTCTTCTCCTTAGACAGGGTGCTGGCTTCTGTGCTTGGCTAACTGGACATGCATAAGGTTAGTCCCTAAAGCTAGTGAAAATACTTGAAATAGCAGATGGAGCTACTGCTGAGCTGGCAGAGATACCGACAGGACTGTGCTCAAAGTTTAGTCCATATTAGATTGTTTTTTTCAAAAGTGTTACTTGTTTCTATTAGAACAGCTTAGTGGCACAAACGTGTTAAGACCGGGTTAGTCCGAACAACCTCAAGCAAAGCAATGATGCAGAGTCTTCCATGCTTAGGATTAATGCTGGAAGCCAAGGTAGAAATGATCTCTTCCAAGGTAGCTTTTCAAACGAGAGAATTAAATAGTAACTGGACATCAATCAAAATCAGGAATTGAAGACTAGGTCAAGTAGGTCTGATCAGAAATAACTATAATATTACTAATATTTTTTAATTTATACAGAGCCTTTCTGTATACAGTTACATATTATTAAGTCTATTCTGCAGATGGGCATGTTGAGGTAGGGAAGATCAAATGACTTATAAAAGCCACTAAGTCAATGACGAAGCCAAGAATAGAACAACTCTAACTCCTAATCTTTTAACTATATGACCATGAATGTAAGCAAGGCAATGTAGAAAAACTACCAATTTGTCCAGCAGCGGAGGAGGGGCAGGCAGAAGAAGGGGCAAGTAGTAGGGGGGCAGGTGCCAGAAGGCAGGCACTGCAGGAAAGTGGGGGGTAGGCAGCAGGGTGGGGGAAGTGGTGGAGAGGACATGTGGCAAAGGTCAGGCCACTTGATTACTCTGTTGCCTGCCCTCCTGCCACTGCTTTTCCCACTGAAGTAATGGGGAAGGACAAATTTAAGATGAGCCTCCAATAGTTAAGATTCTGGATTATAAAAATTTAGTTTTCCATGTATAGAATAAAATCACTGGGGTCATCTTATATTCAGTCATCTTGGATTTGGATAAATGCAGTAATTTATCATATTACTTTATAATACATGTGTCAAGTGCATACTAAATTTGCAATCTGCAAGCCTACATCTTTGAAATTCGCCATAGGCTTGTATGGCCTTGCCTACACGTACCAACTCTGCTGCCAGGAGTTTCTGGTGACAGCAGACAACAGCTGCCACTAGCAAGCCACTGGAGCAATTGTACCTCAAGAACTTCTGCCAGCTCTGCATGGCTCTACTGAAACAGCTGTACTGTCAAGGTGCAGCATACATCTTGAGAAAGCACTCACTGCTGAAGAGACTGTCAGGCGGCAGGAAGCACAGGTATATCTACTGCTAGATTGCAGCAGAAGCTGCCATTTGTTTGGAGACATAGTATAACCGCTGGCAGCAAGAACAGGGTTTGCTGCCAGAGCCACCTTGAGCGTAGCGCACATAACTGCTGTCGGGAAAACCAGACAAGGTTTTTTGGGTAAATCCAATATCTTTTATTAGACCAACTCAGATAGTTGGAAAAATTATTCTTAGCAAACTTTCAGGCACAAACACCCTTTATCAGCCTGATGTGCTGGTGTTTGTGCCCGAAAGCTTGCTAAGAATTTTTCCAACTATTTGAGTTGGTCTAATAAAAGATATCAGATTTACCCAAAAAACCTTGTCTGCCTGTCCTTAGACCAACATGGCTACAACCTACACCCATGAAGCCAGGAAAACCAGGTAGCATAGATCAGGCCTGTGTTGCAAGGCATTTATATCCATACCTTCCCTTTTGCCGTACATGTTGCTACGTTACTAGCATCAACATACTAACATGAGAACTAGCTCCTACAAACCAAGATACTATTTTAGTTTTCAGTTAGCTAAGCCTAGCTTCTGGGTGTTAGTGCTCCAGTTTTTCCCAAAGCTGCATATTGAAGATGCTTTTTAGAGTCCAATCAAATCAATTTGGATGATTATATAGATAAGAAGTCCTACACTAGTTGGTGATATGGACTCAGATGTAATAAAATACATTTTTAACTTACCACATGCTGAATCCTTTTGCAACACATAAAGTTGACTATTTCTAACAGCTGAGCGACCTCTTGTATCACCTCTTGAAAGATCTGCACTTCCAGGAGGAATCTAATGTGCAGAAGAGAACAGAACTGGTAGTGAGGATTGGAAAAAAAATCAGTTACCTAATCCAACAGCTACTATGTACATAGCAAGAACCATTTCAGAAAGCTGGCAGGCCTGTTGATAAGGTAACTGATTTTCTTTCAAGTTGCTCTGAGAAAGCCTTGGCTACAAAATTTAGCAAAATAATAAACCTGGAGCTATTACTTCCTTTTACTAAAACTCAAGGAAAGGTAAGGGTCACATACATATACAATGTTACAATGTCTCTAAAACACACACACACCATGAGGCACACCAAGAATTTTAGACTCAAAATTACTTTCCAACACATGTAAATCTGCTGTTATTTAGCTTCTAACCAAAAAACTTGGGGCCAGCAGGAAGGGTGTGTTCTGAAATGGAGTAATACAAGCGTGGTCCCTATTAAGTAAGTAAAGACTTGACATGTCAGTCTCAAGTCTTTTGCAATTGTGTAATATCCTTCATTTAGTATCTCTAGACCAATGACAAACTTGGACCTGAGAGCTATTATCAAACATCAATTTTCCCCGGAGCAAAGCCTACTGCTATTACATCTCTCCTTTCATTGCCAAGTAATCAAAGTTATTACCTTTACTGGCAATCTGCCAGCAATGTGCTCTCACCTGTCCTTCCCATTTGCTGAATTTACTTGCAGTATATGTAGCTGTGTTGCTGCTGTTATAACCAGATGTTGGGCCAGAAGAAAGACTAAGGCTGGAATCTGTACATAAAGTGCTTGTGCTTAAAAGAGTCTTCAGCTTGGCTTCTTCCTGAAAAGGATGCCAGTGTTAGGCACATTCTAAAAAGCGGAAGTCACCTACATTGAATAGCATCTAGCCAAGGCAATGACAAGGCCACCAACCCTGAAAAATGAAGTAGGACTGATCTGATTGGGTAATTTAAGTCCTTTGCCCCCTGAACAAATGTGGACATTATAAGAGCCACCACTGCAAGCAGCACTATCAGGCTGTTCTATTACTGATGGATTTGGTCTTTTTGTTGAGTCTGCCCTCGCCATGGAGACTCAGTGATTAAAAACGTGCATGGAGCTATCCAGGTCAAAGGGTGGTGTTTCAGAGAAGCCTGAATAATCACAACCTGTGCTGCTTCGGTCCTGCAGGGATAGGATTTCACTTTCTAGTCTGACATTTGCAGGAATACAGTGCTGTTCTGACAACCTGTCTTGATTGCAAATGCCTCCTGCAAGTCACTGGTTTGACTTAACTCTGGTCAAAGACAGCTACCAAGGTCTGAAGATTTTTCTTTAGCCACAGCTGCTCAATATTAACCTTAAAAAGACAATAACACTGGCAGTAAGAAAACACTTAAAACCCCAGGATGATTTTTACTTGGAAAGACAATTTAAAGTTTAGTTTTTCAGCTCAGCTGGAGCATTTTTACAGACTTCAGTAATAGAAACTGAAGTGGATGTGGTTAATGCACAGTGTTCAAAGTGTTGGGCTGCTTGGTTTGTTAAAGGATGCAGGGGCAAAGACATGACTACTGCATTACCTCTCACATATGACAAAAGGCTTCCTACAGTTTCTACTTATAAGAGATGACAAAGAATTTTCTGCAGGGACAATGCAGTCCCAAACTAAGCAGTGACCCAAAAATAAAAAAGGTGCTGTCCCTACATCAGAACCTCCCCCCCCTCCCCCCCAAAGCTCAGGAATGGAGGAAAAGTGACAAAAGAAAAAAAAAACCCAGCACAATAACAGGAAGAGGCAAATGACCCCCACCCCTCCAGACTAAAGATGAGAGTGGAGAAAAAGGACAGAACTAAACCATAATAAACCTACAGAAACAGAATTACTCTATCCATCAGTAAGCTCTGCTAGCTCCTATTTTACGGCAAAAAGATGTCATTTCCCACAGCAAGTGAGTGTGAGGCCTCTTGGACCTAATGGCTTAGTCCAACAGGACCCAAAACTAAATTACTTCAATGCTGTTGGTGGGGCAGGGTGAGGAGGATTAACCCAAATTATCATGTTCAGTCTTTATTAACTTTGCCCCTCACCATGGGCTTAATAACTATCAAGATTTTTTTAAAGCAAATGAGAAAATCTCAATATATTAATCTAAGAGGAAAAGGACAGATGTGCATCCAGAGCAGCTATAAAAGGTGAGGTGGATCTCAGGAATGTGCATCAGTTGCTGCGATCTAATCATTACATCTGCATGATCCTGTAGTGATATGAGTGGGATAAATTGCCCTTACTTAGAATGAAGCAGGATTAAAGCTAGAACAGTTCACTACACGTGGATCACTACAGCATGTGTGGTCTCCTTTGATGGTTGAGACAGGTGTTACATCAATCTATATCCTGTATGGCTTCAGTACCTACAGAGATTTAATGCACACCTTCTGTAGCTGAGAAAATATTTGCTCCCGGATGCGCCTTTTTTCTTGCTCAGCTCTCTCCCGAAGTTTGTCCCTCGCTCGTGCAATTTCTGTCTTGGCCTCCTCTCGTGCTCGCTGATAGTCTTGGAGCAGGAGCTCGATCTCTGATGGATGCTGGACAGTCCTTCTCTTCGGTTGTTGAACTCTGGGGATAGGGAAGAGGGAAAAGAAAGTGGCAGGTGTCTGACACCATGTCACACGGCAATAGGAATGAACTACGACGAGCTGCTTTCTTGTTACACTGAACAAGGAACTTTGGGGAGGGAAAACAGCATTATCTGCAGAAGAAAAGATTTTCTCTATTTTACTGAAGTGCTTCTGGAAACACTTTGGCTTAGCTTCGCTTTCCCTCTGCTACTAATTAAAAGAAAGGCTTTATCTAAATGCAGCCGTCTCCTAAGAATTCTATCCTGTATCAGTAACAAAATTCAAAAACTCATGTTGCATTTTAACCACAGCTGCTGCATATTACTCCACTATACTGTCATCTTGCTTTCTGGTTATCCACTCTCACTGGTTATCCTTGTAAATGTTATGCACATTTGGCTATGGTCATGTTTATAATAGTAACTTTGTGAAGTATTTATCTGCATGCCTTCATTAGTTTGCAGGTTCAGAAGTTTGGGGGCTACTTGTGTGTGTTTTTACTGTTTGCAGGCTTGAGTTTACTGCCTGGGAATTAAGATCTGCAATTGTAAAAGGCAGCATTTGTGCCCATTCACCCAGCCTTCCAAAACGTGAAGTTTGTAGGCACACAAATGTGGCTAATGCAAAAATAATGCAAAGGTCAGTGAAAGATCAGCACTCACTGTTTGCTTTGCAGATCTGCAAAGCAGTCTGCAGTGGAGCAGCCCTCAGTTTTAGCACAAAGATCAGGTGCGACAAACAGAAGAGATTCTAGACGGGAGTTACAATCTAGACCAGCATTTCTCAAACTGTGGGTCGCAACTCAAAAGTGGATCACAAGAATATATGAAAGGGTCATGAACAAACTTTAAAAATGGATCAGCGAACTTCAAAAATTGAATCTCCTTTAAAGGAGAAAAATATGGGAAACTGGCTTTTCCGTTGCAGGTTGTTATAGTTCCAGCCCGCAAGAGGTTGCTTGGGGACCCCCATGCCCCACACACATCATCCCAACCCCCTGTCCCACACACCCACCCCCTGCCCTATACACTGGGGCCTGGGGGTAGAGGGCAGCAGATCAGGAGTGAGAGGCACTGGGTCAGGACTGGCCACTGATGTTTACAAAGAGGTCCTGGTACAACAAACGTTGAGAACCACTCTAGATGGCGTGGTGGTTTACCAGTTTCTCACAGCAAAAGTGCTTCTTTAGCACAGGTCCTTGAAGTGGGTTCAGCTGCAAGTCTGATGCTCACTGTAGAAATCCTTGAACCTACCACTGAAGTAGGCCAGAAGAACTGGGCATAACAATCAGAAGAGGACAGCAGGAAAAACAGCATTTATACACCCAGAGCATCACGTGCATCAGCACTCCCACCACCATTTTTCAGCTTTAAAGTACCCTGCTGCCATTTTTCAGTGTGGGGACAATGATACACGTGATGCTGGAGTCTGCTGGAGTGCAGAATTACCATGTTCCAGCAGACACGATTAATCATGTTGGAGCAGCCTTGCTGCACGTGTATAGAGGCGCCCGCAGTGGCAAACCCTGGTCATGCGGAGGAACAGTGGCAGAAGTGCGGTGAAGTGGTGACCTCTGGAAGCAATGGCTAGCGCAGCACTACCCAGCTGCAAGCTCTAGCAGCACTCCCCAGTATCAGAGGAGCAGTGTTGCAGACCTTCCTACCCAGCACTTGCTACTTTGGTTGGTGTTAGTGAAAGAGCCCTGGAGCAAAGTGGTGACCCCTGATAGCGAGGAGCTGCAAGGGCTCTGGGGCAGGCCTCCCTACACAGCACTTGCTGCTTTGGCTGGCATAGCTGGGTAGAGCCTCCAGATGGCAGCCCTGGGAAAATCTTCCTTCCCAATGAGTGGGCTAGGTGGTAGCTCCCACTCCTGTGGGTTGGTTTGCCAGTGACTGAGACTGAAATGTTTCAGGTTCTAGTTAATGGTCAACAGTTTATTTTCTTCCTCCTGTAATAAATCCTATTACAGTTGAACGTTGCTTACAAATGGGGAAGTTTGTTCACTTTAGAACACCCAGTTAAGATTTATCTTCCCAGTTTTCTGGGTAGGGGCTCAAGCTACATTTGAAAAGCTGTTGTAAACCCCCTACATTTGAACCCAGATCTTGTTGCTGCTATTTGGTGCCTGACAGAAGGGTTACATCCCTGTAACAAACACAACTTATTCTCTCTCTGAATAGGGGAGAGACACTCTGATGTTGTATCAAGTCAGCGACTGCTTCCAGGCATAGGGACATGACACACTTTAGGAATCACCTGCATTATTGATCCTCTTGTTCATCTCCAGAACTTGGATTATCTAATTGTCAGATCCTCAGTTTCCTTTGCAGGCCTCACATTTACTAACTTGGAGAATGGATTCATGGTTCATGTCACTGGGAGTATACTGACATCTAGGGCTGTGCGAAACAGCACCGTTTCATTTTGACTTCTGTTTCACTGTTTCAAAGGGACAGTGTTTCATTTTGTTGTTTTGTTTCGTTTTGAAGCACTGTTCTGTTTTGTTTTGTTGAAACCGTTTTGACGTTTTGCCCATAGGCTATAATGGGGAATCATGAAAGTACCTAAAACTTTGTCATTTCTTGCCTGATTCTGATGAAAATTGTGGGGATAGTAGCTCCTTCTCAGGGCAAGAAGCCTGCCAAGTTTCAAGGAGATAGGTGCAGAGGTTTCTGTGAAACTGCACTTCAAACAGTTGAAAGGAAAACTCGTATCACTTCCTGGCAGTGGCAGCCTCCTGTCATCCCATGTGCAGATCCGGGGGCCCACAACCCCAGGAGGGCTGTGGGGCTGTTCCAGACTCCTCCCGGGGATGTGGGCCCCCGGATCTGCACACGGGATGACAGCAGGCTGCCGCTACCAGCTGGGACTGGTGCTGGGCGCAGCCCAGGCCAAGCGCTGGGAAGTCTGGTGCTGCCACTGGCCCCAGCCAGCAGTGGCAGCATGCTGTCATCCTGTGTGCAGATCCAGGGGCCTGCACCCACCCCGAGAGGGCTGCGGGGCTGTGCCACGCTCCTCCTGGGGGGCGCGGGCTGACACCTGGGACCGGCACTGAAGCCAAACAAGCTCAGCTTTGAAACTCAAAACTTTTCGAGTGCCCTTGTTTCATTTTGAAACTGTTTCAAAGCCTTTTGTTTCATTTCAATATTGCTGTTTCAAGCTCCAAACACATCAAAAAAGCTTCGAAACGAAACACCCGGTGAAATTTTGCACAGCCCTACTGACACTGCACTGACTTCCAATAGTCATACAAACTCAAGGTTCTGACTTTCATCTACTAAGCAGAGAAAACCCGGAGTCCCAACTATCTAGAAGATCATCTCACTTTAAATTACTATCAGGAGCAGCTGGGAGCCATCTCTAGATTCAAATGAAATTAAATGAACAGAGCTTCTCAGCAGAGAGCCACCAGATTCTGCAATTCCCTTCTCCCACAGGTCTGACAGAATCCAAGTCTGTTGATATTTAGGGCATGGTGCAGAGCCTGTCTCCCCTATACAACATTTTAAATAGGAAGGAATATGAAAGATAAATACAATATATACAATGAGATGAGGTTGTAGATCAGTGATTCTCAACCAGGGTGCCACAGCATCGGGGGGAAGGGGCTAGGCGGTACAATGACAGCTGCTGAAGGGTGCCAGCAAGAGATAAATGACATAAGCTGGAGAAGATAGATGCAGGCAAGGAAATTTGTTTTTAAGTCATGAGTATTTTGTATTGATATTATAATACCAATAATACCAGTTAATATCATGAAAAGGGAAATAAAATGTCACAAAATTTTGTATGAAAATTTATTGCCTTCTCCAATGGAGGGTAACAATTAACTTCCCAATCCCACAGTTTGCTACTTTTGTAACTGGCATTTAAGAGGAGAATCTCTGTACTCAGTTCTGCTACAGAAACCTCAATGTCAGAAGTTGATGTAAATTGCACAGGTACATTTCAGAGCAGCATGGAGGCCCAAAGCTGAGGTTTATGTGACCCTACCTAGTATTTTGTACCACATCTCTTCTCAGTTGCTGTAGGTATTCTCGGCGTCTGCTGGGGAGATCCAGATCCCTCTGGCTTGTGTCCAGTGTCTGCAACAGGCCCGCATGCTTTTGTGGACTGAGACTCCTGCTTCTTCGGTAACTCTGCAGCCTTTCTGCTCTGTCCTTTCTCAGGGCTTCGATGGTCCTCATGTGTCTATCAGGGAAACACAGCCATAATCACAAAGTATACATCCTGCAAAACTAAGAAGCACAATTTTCCATTGTGTTATAAGATGTTGAATACTGTAAAGAATGGAAACATAACATTTGCAAGTCTCTAGTAACAGGACTCCTGCACAGCAATCTTGTGTCCCACAATCAGAAATTCTAAAACATGATCAAATTTAAACAGCAGGAAATAACTGCAAAGAATGAGAACTCATTCTAAGCCTTGTAGAGCAGAATTTTATTTCCCTTTGTATGCCGAAATGGCAGTTTTCTACCTGTGTAAAGGGCTTTTTTGGCACTTACACCCAGACTGTGATTATGTTACAGCTGCACTGTGGACACACAAATCTGTGCATGTCAACTGAATGTGTGAAGTAAACTATGCACTGGCTGGGCAAGTACACAGTTATGTACACAGTCCTATTCTAGGGGTATAAGTGCATATTAGTCACAAAAATGCAAGTAGCTAGACCTGGGGAAGCAGATCTGGTTTCAAGGCTACCCTCATCCAGAGCGGGTTTGAATCTGCATTTCTGTGATTTGCCACCACAGTGGTCTAACCATCACATCGTAAGTTAGGTGTTATCAGGTGGTCCCCCCCCACTCCACCACACCTTTTAAAGCTGCTCCCCTTGGCCATCAAAAGAAGGGAATATGGGAAGGCCACAAACCAGAAGGTCTGTGGCTTAGCAAGATGGCTGTTGCCCTCGATAGGAGGCAGGGGCTGGATCTGCCCCAAGAGGCCTGTCCCCAGTGGGGCAGAAGCTTCTGAAGTGTACTGCTTTCCACCCTTTTTGTCCAAAGACTATTAAATGTTAAGGATGATGGATCAGATTCAAAGGGAGCACTGGATGGGTGAGTGGATAATACCTAACTTCTGGTGTGGTGGTTAGAATATTGGGCTAAGAAGTCAGAGAGATGCAGGCTCAAATCCCCTCTTGGGGAGGGGAGAAGGTTAGTCTAGAACATAAGTCTTCCACTTTCTAGGCATATGACCTCTGTACTCAACTACTGGGGCTAAAGCATGAG
This sequence comes from Alligator sinensis, assembly GCF_000455745.1. Classification (NCBI taxonomy): domain Eukaryota; kingdom Metazoa; phylum Chordata; order Crocodylia; family Alligatoridae; genus Alligator; species Alligator sinensis. Next base: position 871,865 of record NW_005842641.1, read on the forward strand.
AGGGTTGTTGTCCTCTTCTGCTAATGTAGATGTGTATGTACTCAGTCAGTCAATAAGTAGCCTTCTATACATGCAGGCTTATGTGTCCACAGCACAGAGGCAAGTGCCAAAAATGACCAGGTACATGATTAGTGCTGTTTAGGCACACAAGGGAAATGGACTTCCATTCCTAATGGCTGAGGGACAAACTGACAAATTAAAACAGATAAAATACATTTTAATCCTAACTGTTAAATTAGAACAACTGCCTGATTTCAGATGCAGATGTCTTCTAATCATTAACAGCCTATAAACAGAGCTTAATTCTGACTCATTGCCTCATAATTCTTAAACTGCACCATTTGTTTTTGTGGCCTGCAACTTCAAACAAGAGTGCCCATGAACACAGGACTGTCCAAGTGGTTACTCATGGGGCTGGAAATTTAGTGGTGAGGCAAGCAGCAGCAATAAGCCTCATGGCTGCCACAGCTGCTGTGTTGGTTGGGAGTTAAAGCCACTGCCACTCACCCCACCACAGAATTTCTGGGTTATGATCCCTGCTGGGACGCCTTGTGGTGGCAGCATTAACCCCACCAGCGCTGGTCACCCCACAGCCAAGCTGCCAGGTCACGATCTCCTCTGGCAATGCCTTTTGGCAGTGGGGTGAGGGGTAGCAATACAGTCAGCACATAGGGGATAATTCTGCTGCAGCTTGCTCTACTGCCTGAGGTAGGTTGTCCAGCCCTCAAGAAGTCCCACAGTCTAGACCATCAACCCAAATGAGCTGGATAGCGCTATGCTCATAGAAGCAAAATACAGGTACTCCTCACTTAACGTTGTCCCAGTTAACGTCGTCTTGTTATTACATCACTGATCTATTTGAGAACATACTTGTTTAAAGTCGTGCAATGTTCGATTATAACCTTGTTTGGCCACTGTCTGCTAGTAGGTAACTACTGTGATATAACTGGATTCGTTTAACATCGTTTCACTTAAAGTCGCATTTTTCAAGAACATAAGATGGGCATCAGAGGGACACCAGCCTACCAGCTGTCGATGCTGACTTGGTACAGAGCCACTTGGATGGACTGGATGTGTTCAAGTCAGCAGGCCCAGATGAGCTGCATCCGAGAGTACTGAAGGAACTGGCTGGTTTCATAGCAGAACCACTGGCATGACTGTTTGAGCGCTCCGGTCAGGTCCTGGAGGACTGGAAAAGGGCCAATGTGGTCCCTATTTTCAAGAAGGGGAGGAAGGAGGATCCGAGTAATTATAGGCCAGTCAGTCTCACCTCCACCCTTGGAAAAGTCTTTGAAAAGATTATGAAGGATCATATTTGTGGGAGCCCAGTGGGAAAAATAATGCAGCAGGACAACCAGCATGGATTCGTAGCAGGTAGATCGTGCCTGACTAATCTGGTTTCGTTTTATGCCCAGGTCACAAAACGCTTAGACGCAGGAGTAGAGGTGGATATCGTTTTCCTGGATTTTAGGAAGGCCTTCAATACAGTATTTCATCCCATTCTCATAAATAAATTAAGAGGCTGTGACTTAGATGTTTACACGGTCTGGTGGATGACAAATTGGCTTGGGGGTCACACCCAGAGAGTGGTAGTAGATGGGTCGGTATCAACCTGGAAGGATGTGGGTAGTGGGGTCCCACCGGGTTCAGTCCTTGGATCTATACTCTTCAATGTCTTCATTAGTGACTTGAATGTGAGTGTGAAGTGTACTCTGTCCAAGTTGGCGGACAATAATAAATTGTGGGGTGAAGTGTACACTCCGGAGGGTAGGGAACAATTGCAGGCAGACCTGGACAGGTTGAAAAAGTGGGCAGAACACAACAGGATCCAGTACAAGGACAAATGCAGTGTAAAAATATCCAGCACACCTACTGGCCGGGAAGTGACCCTCTCAGCAGCACAGAAGTGGAAAGGGATCTCAGAGTCATAGTGGACTCCAAGATGAACATGAGTCATCAGTGTGATGAAATCATCAGCAAAGCTAACCGCACTTCATCATGCATCAGCAGATGCAAGGCAAATAGACCCAAGGAGGTGATACTTCCCCTCTATGTAGCACTGGTCAGACCACAGTTGGAGTACCGTGTCCAGTTTTTGGCGCTGTACTTTAAGAAGGCTGTGGGTAGACTCCAGAGGAGGGCCACTCGTATGGTTAAGGATTTACAGGCCAAGCCCTATAAGGAAAGACTAAGGGACCTGGATCTCTTCTGCCTACACAAGAGAAGGCTGAGAGGTGATCTTGTGGCCGCCTACAAATTCATTGTGGGGGGTGCAGCAAAGTATCGGAGATGCTCTGTTCACCAGGGCGCCTCTTGGGGTAACAATGAACAATGGTCACAAACTGACAGTAAACAGATTTAAGCTAGACATCAGGAAAAACTTCTTCACGGTGAGGGTGACCAAAATTTGGAATAGGCTTCCAAGGGAGGTGGTGCTCTCCCCTACCTTGGGGGTCTTTAAGAGAAGGCAGGATAGGCATCTGGCTGTGG